>NW_004955111.1:0-1045 GCF_000317375.1 Microtus ochrogaster
TAGAAGGAGAGCGCCAACTCCACTGAGTTATATAATCTCTCTATACAAACATTGTAGCACAGGCATTCACACACACACATGCATGCACAAAAAGACATACACATGCATATGCTAATAATAAATGTTTAAAATTTTTTAAGTATTATTTTATATTCTCTTTGTCGTTTATTTTTCTATTATCCTGTGGTTGTTTATCAAAAACACAAAGAAAAGCATCAGACTTTTTTCTTCCAATAAAGTTCCTTAGATAAATGATAAAATGAAGGTTAAAATTAATCATCCATAAAAGGTTTTGGGGGCAGAATGGGTAAGCTAGATGGTAGAGCACTTGCTCACCAAGTATCAGGCCCCAGGATCTATCAGTAGTGCTTAAAAAATTTAGGTCAGTTTATTGTTTATTTATAGACTGTGAACTGTTTCCTATGGGAATAGGTTTTGAAATAACCATTGCTGTTACAGGTGGGCCTTAGCTCCTTACTATGTGTGTGGTTAATGAACAATAGCTCTCAACTGTCCTGTTTCCAGTTCTTTTAGTGTGAAGCCCGGGGAACAAGATGTTTAAACACAAGTAGTCCTAAAGGAGTGAGAGGATTTATTTCCCACCCTTTAAGTCTTGTAGCAAACCATGTAGGTAGCTCTTGTTCAAACCATGGAAACAGCGGTGTTGTAATAGTCCTACGACAGTGAGTGAGTTCCCTGTAAGAGTGTGTAGAGCCTCTGCTTCTTCACTTACTTTCCCTTCTGACGGTATAAAAATGCTGCCAGTGGGCTTGAGAATTACACCCTAAATCCATCCAGTTGCCATTCGGTGGGTTTAATATACTCAAAACATATAACTATCACCTGACCTAATTGTAGAACATTTCTACCCCCACCCTCTCCATTCCTAAACCCCACTCATGCAGTGATCCATTTTCTCGCATCTCTAGTTGCTGGCTGGCAGCTACCAGCCTACTCTGTATCAAAGTACATTTCTATACTGAACAGTCCATACAAGTGGAATTCTAAGTATCATCAGTGTGGTAGCATGGATCTGTCTGCTGCT
>NW_004955112.1:0-1045 GCF_000317375.1 Microtus ochrogaster
TTTCAGGAGTCAGTTCTCTCCTATGTAGGTTCTAGGGATCGAACCTACATAGCCTTAGCCTTAGCCTTAGCCGCAGACACCTTTACCTGCTGAGCCCTCAAGGGCCAACTACCACTGCCGTTTCATTGAAATATTGCAACTTTTCAGGAGGGTCCTCTGATGATCACGTATCAGTCAGGGCGATCCTGATAAAAGTGAGGTCAGCTACTTAGACATATTTAGGCATACTTATGACATGGTATCTGAAACTAAATCCTGAAAAACTAGTTGGTAGAGGGATAGTGAGATGACTCAGCAGATTAAAGCACTTGTCATCAGGCCTGATGTCATGACTAGATCCTGGAGCTCCACACGGTAAGAGGAGAGAACTGACTCCTACGTGTTATACCCCGACCTTCACCCGCAGCTACACACATGGATAGCATGTGCACCTACACACATGTATAGACCCAAAATAACTGTAGTAATAAAAAACAGATAGATAAACTCTTGTCAAAAATAATTAGCGGTGGGGCTGGAGAGATGGCTCAGTGGTTAAGAGCATTGCCTGCTCTTCCAAAGGTCCTGAGTTCAATTCCCAGCAACCAATTTTGTGGCTCACAACTATCTGTAAAGAGGTCTGGTGCCCTCTTCCGGCCTGCAGGCATACACACAGACAGAATATTGTATACATAATAAATAAATAAAATAATTATTTAAAAAAATAATTAGCAGAGGGGTTGGAGAGATAGCTCAATAGTTAGGAGCGCTGACTTTTAGAGAAACCGGGTTCAATTTCCAGAGCCCACATGGCAGCTCATGACACCTTCACACAGACATATATGCAGGCAAAACACCAATGCACATAAAACTAAAGTTAATTGGTTGATTAATTAATTGGTTAATCAATTAATTAGTGGGAGCCTGGAAAAATCTGAATTAAATCTGGAATTTATTTCAAGGTTTCTCAGCTTTGACAAATATACCATAATATAGAGTTAACACTAAATAAAAATGGACAAAGGATATATGGGAATTCATTTTCATGCTTTTGTAACTCTTTTTG
>NW_004955113.1:0-1045 GCF_000317375.1 Microtus ochrogaster
TTTTTTGAATCAGGATCCCTCTCCCTGAACTTCCCAAGTGGCTTAGGCTAGCTGGCCAGTGAGTCCCAGGTATCTGACTACTGAGTCTTTCAGTAGGCATGTACGCACGCATCACTAATGTTTGTTTGTTTTTTATTTTCCCTGCGTTTATGAGATTGAACTCAGGTCTCCTGCTTCCAGGCTTCCTGTACCTTATGACTAAGCTATTTATTTTCTCTGCCTTTGACATTAACCATTTCTTTAATTGAGGAAAAGTGGTTGAACGGAGCTTGTTAGGACTCTAGGATCTAACCTTAAAATCCCAAGGTGCTCAACAGAGGAAGAAACAGCTAAATGTGGGGGGGGTGTGTGTGTGGATGGTGGGCAAGGCTGCAGCTCCTTTGAGAAACTTCAAGATCTGGATGGCTGGGAAGCAGGAAATGGGCAGAAGCTGGGGAAGAAGGGCATGGATTCAAGTTACTCCAATAGACCTGTGCTATGAAAGAGGTCATCTCAACCTTCAGGGACACAGGACAAAGAAGACCATAAATAAACACTCACCAACCTGTGCTATGAAAGAGGTTATATCAACCTTCAAGGACACAGGACAGAGAAGACCATAAACACACATTCACCAAGAGCACATTACTTGGGAACTGTGTAGACTGGCTGCAGGAAGTGGGGGGCTCTTTTCTAGAGGATGTGGATGTTGTTACCATCTGTCATTCTTAGGTTTAGAGTCGATGGAAATGAAAAGCCCATGCAGACTAGTGATATTTCTCCCCAGTTTCCCAACAGTCACAAGAACGTTAGGTCATGTTCAGAGGTTGAAAGTAAGTGGCTGTTTGTTGACAGAGGTTTCTGTCCTGCCCAATCCTGCAGCCATTCAGTCCTAAAGAAACACACAGAGGCCTATATTAATTATTAACTGGTTGGCTTATTATCTCAGGCTTCTTATTAATTAATTCTTACATCTTAACCCATAATTCTTGTCTGTGTTAGCCACGTGGCTTGGTACCTTTTATCAGCGAGGCATTCTTACCTTGTGTCCTCTGTGTCTTGGTGA
>NW_004955114.1:0-1045 GCF_000317375.1 Microtus ochrogaster
TGTGATAGGGTAAAGTAGAGCTAGGCAAGGGGGAAGGGTGTAGGAGGGGAAGCAAACTGAAGGCTGGGAGAAAGAAGATGGAGTCACAAGATGCCATGTAGCCACCAGAGGGGAAAGATGTGAGCTGTCAGCTCGAACCTTGTGATAAAATATAAAATAATTGAAATGAGTTAATTCTAGATGTAAGAGCTAGCTGGCAAATAGGCTTAAGCTATTGGCCAAAGACTATTGCAAATAATATAGTTTGTGCAATTATTTCAGGAGTCTGGGTGGCTGGGAAACAAACAAGTAGCCTCCTACAGCAAATATATTATATTATATTTCTGATCCAATAATTTATATGTCATATATAGCACATATGTCTGTATTTACATGTGTATATGCATGCATGTATGAAACATGTATATATTATATATTATGTATACATGCAATTTTCTCAACACTATTAAAATATATTATCCACTAACTTCTTATAATATTATTGTTTAATTAAGTATTCACTAAATGTATTCAGTTACCAAAGTATGTGGGTTAGTCAATAAATTCAGGTTTAGAGATTAAAAAAAAGGGGGAAATTACAATGTTTGTTCAAAGAAAGACAGAGCTGAGATATGAAAGAGATGATCTCCTAAAGCCATAATTTCAGCACACACAGAGAGAGGGAGAGAGAGAGAGGGAGAGAGAGAGGGGGGCAGGGGGAAGGAGGGAGGGAGGGGAGAGGGAGAAAGAGAATTTATTATTTTGGTAACTCTTGAGATTTTATCACCCTTTGGTACTGAGCTATACGATGGCAGTTTCCTATATATTAAAATGAATACTGTAGTTTTGGGATGAGCTTTGTTACATTGTTACAGTTAATTATGCTTCTGCTTTATTCATATATACTTATCTACCAGGGACATCTTGATTATTATTGGTAGTTGTCTCTTTTATATATGTTTAAGAATACACTTCTCAAGATCAAAGGAAGAAGTCTTTTAGCATTTCAGTTTGATTTTGTTAAATTTATCATCATTTTGTGGAATAATTGACATATATAATATAA
>NW_004955115.1:0-1045 GCF_000317375.1 Microtus ochrogaster
GAGAGAGAGAGAGAAAAGACAAAACAAAAGGTTGGTGGTGAGCAGCCATGTGAGCGCTGGAGATCAAACCCAGGACCTTTGCAAAGCAGTCCATTCTCTTAGCCACTGAGCCGTTTCTCCAGTACCCTTTATTTTTTTTGGGGGGGGGGAAGGGATTTTTTTGAGACAAGGTTTCTCTTTAGCTTTGCTGCCTGTCCTGGAACTAGCTCTTGTAGACCAGGCTGGTCTGGAACTCATAGATCTGCCTGTCTCTGCCTCCCGAGTGCTGGGATTAAAGGCGTGTGCCACCACTGCCTGACCCCTTTATTATTCTTAAAGAATTACCTGTGTATGTGTGGGTGCCAGAAAGCACCAGATTCTCTGTTATTGAAGTTACAGGCCATTGTGAGCCACCACGCGGGTTCTGGGATCCAAACCCCAGCCCTCTGCAAAAGCAGAAGCAGCAAGTGCTGTTAACCCCTGTGCCATCTCTTCCAGCACCAGCCATTAATGTTTAAAAACAGTGAGCAGAGCCGGGCAATGGTGGCGCACGCCTTTAATCCCAGCACTCGGGAGGCAGAGGAAGGCGGATCTGTGTGAGTTCGAGGCTAGCCTGGTCTACAGAGCTAGTTCCAGGACAGGCTCCAAAGCCACAGAGAAACCCTGTCTCGAAAAACCAAAAACTAAATAAATAAATGAATGAATGAATGAATGAGTAAATAAATATAAAAATAAAACACAAACCTGATGTGCAAGCGAGTTTTATTTTTATTTATACAAAAATGACCTGTTGTGAGTTCGAGTCCAGCCTGGTCCACAAGAATGAATGAATAAATAAATAAATTAATTAATTAATTTAAAAAAATTGGCACGTCTTGAAAAACCAAAAACTAAATAAATGAATGAATGAATGAATGAATGAGTAAATAAATATAAAAATAAAACACAAACCTGATGTGCAAGCGAGTTTTATTTTTATTTAACCACTGAGCCATCTCTCCAGCCTCCTTTTTTTAATATTTATTTATTATGTATACAATATTCTAATTTTATGTTTATTTATTAT
>NW_004955116.1:0-1045 GCF_000317375.1 Microtus ochrogaster
TTTATCAGAGCTGACTTCCTGTCAAGTCTACCACCTCCTAATCCCTCTGGCTATGTTTTAGTTCATTAACTCTTGATGATGTCAGAGCCCTCATGATCCAGTCATCTCTCAGCATCAGCCCCATTTCCTAATACTGCTGACCCAGGGGACCACATGTAAGTGAGTGAGCCTCTGGACTAAGTTCCCCTCTCTTTTTATTATATGTCTCATTTATAGGAGAGAGTCAGTATATTTCAGAACAGTGTTTCTGATGGCTGCTTGACAAAATCGCATAGGGTAGAATAATAAAAAAAAAATACAGGGTCTCCCATTTTTTTTCTGATACACTGGGAATGAATTAAGACCAGGAGAGTACTCACACATGCATGTGTGGTTATTTTTAACTCTCCAGTTGATGTTGGTGAGCCAAGGTTTGAGAATGTCTTTTTTAAAATACTTAAGCTACCTTTCCACTCTTCAACATGACTTAAACAAACCTCACCAAGTCTGCACTTGGATCAAAGGATTAGAAGAGCTTAAAAATTGATTCTAAGATAGTTGTACTGCACTAGCAGTTTGATGTAAACCGAGACTGCGCTTTTGTTTCCCAGCCACCCTGACCCGAATAATCACACAGAAACTATATTAATCACAGCACTGTTTGGCCAATGGATCAGATGTATTTATAGCTAGCTCTTACATCTTAAATTAACCCATTTCTATTAGTCTATGTATTGCCACAAGGTTGTGGCTTACTGATAAGGCTCTGGTGTCTTTCTCTTTCGGCAGCTACATGGAGTCTACTTGACTCTGCCTACTCTCTCTCTATAGCTCTGTTCAGATTTCCCGCCTGACTTTACTCTCATAAGCCACTGATTAAAACATCTTTATTCATTAACTAATAAAAGTAACACATATCCAGAAGGACATCCCAAATCATTTTGGGATGCAAATTCAAGTAGAAATCATATGTCAAGAGAGGAGTGATAATGATAATGAACCACTGTCCTGATTAGATTGAGACTGAACTTCTCTACTGTTTCAGCCATGGAGACAGCAGTGTAGA
>NW_004955117.1:0-1045 GCF_000317375.1 Microtus ochrogaster
AGACCTCATTACAGATGGTTGTGAGCCACCATGTGGTTGCTGGGAATTGAACTCAGGACCTTTGGAAGAGCAGGCGATGCTCTTAACCACTGAGCCATCTCTCCAGCCCCGAGACAACATATTTTTATGTTTTGTTTTTTCAAATAAGTCATTGCAGAAAAGAATTGTGCTAAAGGTAATAATCTCTTTCTGAACATTTATCTCTCAACTCCTATTCAAGTCTTACACATATACAGATTAGATTGACACCAATTATCTGATCAACATTATGACCGAAGAGACAGTCTTCCTATTGTGGATGTTACAAATCCTAGTTTGCAGTGAATCCATTTCCACTGTGACTTACTATGTACCTTAGTCTTATAGAATCCTGTCCTCACTGCCACTGGTAGTGTATTTAAAGGATTTGTTGTCTATGTCAATCTGAGTCAATGTTTGATTAGAAAACGAGTTACAGTGCAATTCAACCTTTACTGGATATTTTTCAGAATTAACACATGGCTAGAATCTCCTTTCTTGACTGTCCCTTTATCCCACACAGTGTATAATTAATATTCAAGGACAATCATTCAAAATGCAAATATTAATACCAATGGCACATCTCTCCTCTAGAAGCTAGCAGCTTTAATCCCTTTTTATTAATTTGATTAATGCAAACTACTGTATGTGACTGTGAGATGACAGAGGCAAATCAAGGTGAGCACACTGAGCCATTTAAATTTCTGAGGAATTATATACTCTTTAGCATGTGAGATCAAGCAAAGAAAAAAAATAATCTTGTATAGAATAATAGATTTTTTTCTCCATAGAAGAATATAGGGAATTATTTGCAAGTTCAAAATGACTGTGTGCATTCTTACTCTCCAAGATTTAAAAAGAGGAAAAATAAAATCTGTAACATACCCAACTGCCAGCAAAGGCAGCTCAGTTGGCCAAGAAGACACATGCTAAGTGAGAGGTCATTTAGACTACAAAGAACACCCAAGAGACATATAACCAAGATAATTATAAATCTAATTTATACTTGATTTTCTATGTAAATGAT
>NW_004955118.1:0-1044 GCF_000317375.1 Microtus ochrogaster
GGAACTAGCTCTTGTAGACCAGGCTGGTCTCGAACTCACAGAGATCCGCCTGCCTCTGCCTCCCGAGTGCTGGGATTAAAGGCGTGCACCACCACAGCCTGGCTCTGGCTAGATTTTTAAAAAGTTAACATTTTTCGAGAACATTCTCTCTCTCTTCCTGTTCTAAGCAGGGTCTGTCCCTGGGTACTGTGAGTGCACAGCTGAGTCGTTATCTGTAGGTGCTGAGCTGAGTCCCCGGTCTCCACCCCTTACATGCCAGGAGTCCTCCAGTGTGACCACCAAATGTGTTGTGTGCAGTCACCGCGAGAGGACAGTCACTCTTGGGGTGACGCGCACTCTTAAGTGGTCAATCAATGAAGCCCGTCTGGTTCCATTCTTAGTCAGACACCCCCCATCTTGACACTGCGCCCCTCTGCATCTGTCCAGGACATTGCTCCCCTAAACAGTCTGCTGCTCACAGCGCTTTAACCCCTCATGGCCACACGGCCTTGTGACCCTCACACCAGCTAGTCACAGTGCCACCACCTGACATCATGGACCAGAAACACATCCACACCTTGACAGTACACAGTGAATGTGACCATGTTTCAGAAACTCAAGGCAGCCTCGGTCCCCTGTGTGGGGGAGGAAGATCTATGGACACACTGACAAGAAGAGGAAAAGCCAGGCAGAGAGGCCAGGAGCACCTGCAGGGATGAGTGGGGACAGGGATGACCACTGAATCCCCACAGGAGCAGGGAAGAAATGAGACATGGTCAGTTTTGAACAGGGATGGATTCCCATGCCTGGGAGGCAGTGTGCTCAGCTCTGCTGGGCACCAGGAAGCCATGGTCTCCTCCCCAAGAAAAGGGCTGGGTGGGTGGATGGATGGATGGATGGATGGATGGGTGGGTGGATGGGTGGGTGGATGGATGGATGGGTGGGTGGATGGATGGGTGGATGAATGGGTGGATGGATGGATGGATGGATGGGTGGATGGATGGGTGGGTGGATGGGTGGATGGGTGGATGGGTGGGTGGATGGATGGGTGGATGGGTGGGTGGA
>NW_004955119.1:0-1044 GCF_000317375.1 Microtus ochrogaster
TGTAGACCAGGCTGGTCTCGAACTCACAGAGATCCGCCTGCCTCTGCCTCCCGAGTGCTGGGATTAAAGGCGTGCGCCACCACCGCCGGGCACATCCTCAGGATTAAACAGACAACCTGCCAAGGTCATGGGTTTGCTCGCTCAAGTCACTTTACTATACCTGTGCACTTAGGGTTTCCAGAGGGCTCTCTATCCTTGGGAAAGCCATCAAGGGCACGCCACGGGGATCCTCAGGCTTGGGTTTGGAAGGCGAGCCTTGTGTTCCTTTAAAGTTATGAACCACACACATTCCCTGTAAGATGGGGAAGAAGAGAGATTGGAGTCACACTCCAGTGGGACATTGTGAACCACATCACCTGGAGGATGAGGGGGAGGGGCAGAGATTAGGGTCAGACTCCAGCAGGTGGTGTCTTGTCATCTCTGAGTGTGGCAGGCCACTGTCCTTGATATCATCATGAAGGTGGCGTATTTTCTTGGAATTATAGGAGACCAAGAGTAAGGGAGGTTTGAAGTGTACGCTGAGCACATTGCATGTCCTGGTGAGGCAAATTCACTGGGTAGCTGGGGACAGGCGGCCCACTCCACAGAGCTCATCTCTTCAGCTGCCAAATGGAACTGGGAACTTTAACCACACAGATTTGTGACAGTGTGATAAATGTAAGGCATTTCATAATCACAGCAAACATAGGACAAGGGTTTCTGTGTGTCTGGCAGTGTCCTGGGGGTTGTGTCTAACTTTTGTTTATCCAGTCAACCTTTTCCAACAGTAAGAAGTGAGTTGCTACTAGTTTCTCCAGCTTGGACAGGTAGAGTTTAAATCCCTCAAAATCCCATCACTTAGACTATTTTGCCCCTTGAGTATCAAACACAGTAAGCACTGAGCCCATAGTGGCTGATGTTTAACTTCTGCCTAAAATGGTCATAGTCAAATCATGTCATTATTATTTATTTGGCTTAAGCAGCTCACAAGCAATATCTGTCTGTCTGTCTATCTATCTATCTATCTATCTATCTATCTATCTATCTATCAATCATCTATCTATC
>NW_004955120.1:0-1043 GCF_000317375.1 Microtus ochrogaster
ACAGACATATGTAAGGGACTCATCCTGGATAGGAAATTCTCTACATTCAACTCCAACATCTGGCTTTGGCAAGAGTTAAATGAGTAAATCCCATGATCACTTGATGATCAAGTCTGACTGATGGTAAATGCTTCATTATTATTTGCTGTCATTTATATCATTTGCAGCTTGGGGAGAAAGAAAAAAAATATTGTCTAACCAGAAAGTGACAATCATTTGAAGAAAAATACCAGATAGGGATGATTAGTTTGACTTTGAAATTTGATAAGGATGCCCTTAATTCAGGTGTAATGCTAGAACCTTGTAGGGTATGGTGGAGCTTCTCGTGTATATCTCAGAAAAAAAATTACTAGTTCTCCATGGAAGTTTTCTGCACCAAGAAAACACATCAAGAATTGTTTATAATATCTTAAGTGCAGTTAAAAACTATTTTTGCTAATTTCTGGATTTAAACAACCTTGATGGCTCATCAGTGGAATATTACAAATTTGGACTGATAACCAAGATGAATTAAAAAGAATTTAACCTTTAATGTCATTTTGTTTCTTACAGAAGGTTTAGGAATCAGACATAACAGAATACAAATTTCTTATCATAACTGATCTAACAGGGAACTTTCCAGTATTCATAAAGAAGTTTATATATGTATACAGATTCTCACATGCATTCAGTAAAGTAGATTTTGTAAACAGATATAGAAAATCTTAAATTTTATAAGAAAATATGATTAAAATATTCATTGTACCTTTGCCCAAATATATACTCAGTTGTTTGAATAAATGTGACAAGCCTTAATTCCTAAACCTAGAAATCCATACAAGGTATATGATTTGTAAAAATGAACTATGCATGAAGTTCTATGGAATGTCTCAGTGGTTTCCATAAAAACTCCTAGGAAAACAGGTATCATCAGGAAGTCATGAGAGGAAGAGGCTTTCATGATAAGCAGAGCCCCTAGATAGTACTGATCTTTTGCAATATAAGCAATGTACAGTTGATACCATTTGGGTCGTTCATTTTTTTCTTCACTGTATTAAAAACCA
>NW_004955121.1:0-1043 GCF_000317375.1 Microtus ochrogaster
TGCTGCATTACTCTTGCCGTTCTGGTCAGCATAAAGGGTTTATCTGCTAAGAAGTGGGCAGTTTTATAGCCAAACGCCATGATTACCTCAGCAAGCAGTTCACACAGTGGTGTTTTGGTTACAGTACGAATTAGCTTCTGTGGCTAATGAGCTTGTCGCTTGTAAATCTACTCATTATTATGAACGATAGAACTGGTGCTAGTAATGCTCTAGTTTTGCACGAAGACATAATTATTTATGAAAAGGCCTTGCCCCAGAAATGGAAATCATAATAATTAGATTTAATCTTTCTGTGGCTTATGTGTTTCTTTTCCAGGGAAACAGATGTGCAGAGGGTACTAATTACTAGTCGTGGAAAGTTTCCGATACAGCCCAATCAGAAAGGCAGGAGGCTATACCCGGAACTTTTAGCCACCACTTATCCACACGCCTTGAGAAAAGAGACAATCCCAGAGGCTTCCTGCCTGCCCTACATACTGTCCACAGCTGTTAACCTTACAAGCTTCGATTCTACTGAAGGCAATGGGCTTTAAAGTGCTTTTCATTAATGCTTAAAGAGATAGGAAAGCTTGTTTGCAAAAGTTTATGACTTTAGTTTCATCTGGATCATGAATAAAATGTCATAGCAGAAAATAATTTCGGAATTGCTCTTTTTCATTAAAATACTGAATTTAAATTTTATAGTCAAGAACTGGCTAGTTCAGGACACTTAGGGTAACAGATTAAAGATTAAACAGTAAAGATTAAAATGAGATAAATTCAGGTTTCTTGAATTAAATAAAATAACTTGCATTAATTAAATATAATGAAAATTTTAATTTAAGAAAATTCTATTAAAATAGGAAAAGATACCGCTGTTGACTTTGGTGGCTAAACATGGTGTTTCTGTTTTTGAATCCAATGACACAGTTAAATTCAGCAGTCTTTAGAGATTTCTGGTAATTTAGTTTAGTCTGAATCTGAGACCCAGCTCTCCATTTTAGATGAGGAAGAGGTGGGGACAGGCTCTCTGACGTGCGAGGCCATAAACATGCTGGGCAGAG
>NW_004955122.1:0-1043 GCF_000317375.1 Microtus ochrogaster
TGTAATTCCTGCCTCTCAGAGCTTCGGATCGTTGTGAGAGTCCCATGCTGGTGCTGTCACTGCTGTCACTGTCACTGCTCATGACGTCCCCATGGCATGGTTACGGCAGACCTTAGGGGTTTCCAGTTTTGCTATGACAAATGTTGTATTAAGTATCATATTATTGAAAGTTTTTATTACATTTATTTTTTTGTACATTTATTTTTTGTGTGTAGGAGTTTAAACCTACGGAAATTGGTGCTCTCTTTATACCAGTTGGATCCTGGGAATGGAACTCAGGTTCTTGACCATGAGCATCTTTACCTTGGAGTCATCCACTGGCCAAGCTATGGTATATACGTCTATATGGGCCAATGTGCACATCATGCCCTGCTTTTAAAGGGTCTTTTATTTTCCTTCCTTCTTTCCTTCCTTCCTCCTTCCCTCCACTATGTAGCCCTGGCTGTCCTGGAACTGGATGTGTTTGACCAGGCCGACTGGAAATCTCTGCTCCTGCATCCTGCTGGGATATTTGTGGGGTGTGTGAAGGTCTAAGGACAACTTTTGGAAATGAGTTCCTCTGTTATGTGGGTCCTGGTGTTTGAACTCAGGCCATTAGGATTAAAGGCACCATTACCCTCTGAGCCACCTTGCCTGCTCCAATTGAGTGCTGGTTACTGTCATTGTTGTTCTTTTAAAACTATGAAAATAGTAAAAGAGACTATTGGATTTTCAGCAGAAGGGCTGAAACAGTGGCTCAGAGGTCAGATGTTCAGAACACAGCCTGGCATTGTGTGCACACCTTTATTCTTTCATCCCAGCAGGTAGATGCAGGAGGGGCTCTGTGAACCCAGCGTGTTCTCCTTAGCCAATTCCAACTAGTCAGAGCTACAGAGTGAGACCCTATCAAAAATACAAAGAAGCTGGGCAGTGGTGGCGCACGCCTTTAATCCCAGTACTCGGGAGGCAGAGGCAGGTGGATCTCTGTGAGTTCGAGGCCAGCCTGGTTTACAGGAGCTAGTTCCAGGACAGGCTCCAAAACCACAGAGAAACCCTGTCTCGAA
>NW_004955123.1:0-1043 GCF_000317375.1 Microtus ochrogaster
TGGCTTGTATGCTGGAGTTTTAGTATCTGCCTTTGCAATAAGTTTTTTCTCTACCTTCTGTTTGACATATGTAAAGCTTATCTGCATTCTTCCTGTAAGGTTCAAACCTAAGTAATATTTGGTTGTAGTCCTGTAAGGTTCAAACCTAAGTAATATTTGGTTGTAGGAGCACTCAGGAAACTAAGTGGTCCTGTGACATTTGTTTGTGGCATTTGTCTCTTTTGGGAAGCTTCAGATCAGAAGTTTTGGTATTCGGAAATAGACTAGCTAAGATGTAAGAATAATATAAAAGCGTTTTGTGAAGTAAAGGTAAGGCAGTTCACCAGAAACTGGTTTCCCTGCCTCTGCAAAAGTGAAAACTCTTCCCACAGTAACCCTTTTTCCTCTATGGACCTGTGTGAAACGACACACCTTCACCTACCTGACCTGGTGAGATGAACTCCATGCGATGAACTTGCCTCAGATGCCTGACATCCACACATGGCATCTCATGTGTGTCCTCTCTGACACAGATGTGTTAGATGTAGAGGTCCAGCAGAGACATCACATTTGCTGATGGATATGAACTCCCCAAGATTTAGCGTCATGATAGTTTCTTCTCCAACCTTTTCCCATGGCCCCCTTCCATAGCACTCCAGATGCACCACAATGGCTCACCACATAGTCAGATAGACTCTTGTAGAAGGAGCTGTGGGCATGCCTGCTTTTCATCCTACCCTGTTCTAGCATGGCTAGCTTTATACCCGAAATAACAACACACAAATTGTATTCTTTTAAATACTGCCTAGCCCATTAGCTCTAGCCTCTTACTGGTTAACTCTCACATCTTGATTAACACATTTCTAATCATCTGTGTAGCACCAGAGGTGGTGGCTTACCGGGAAATTTTCAGCATGTCTGACCTGGCGGCTGGCTCCATTGCGTCTCTCTGACTCTGCTTTCTTCCTCTCAGAATTCTGTTCTGTCTACTCTACCTACCTAAATCCTGCCCTATCAAAAAGCCCATGCAGTTTCTTTATTAGCCAATGAAATCAACACAAAAC
>NW_004955124.1:0-1043 GCF_000317375.1 Microtus ochrogaster
CTATCACAAACAATGCTGCTATGAACATAGTTGAGCATATACTTTTGTTGTATGATAGGGCATTTCTTGGGTATATTCCCAAGAGTGGTATTGCTAGGCATCCTCCTGAATATTAACCTACATCAGGCGATAAAAGGAGACAGAGACCCACATTGGAGCACCGGACAGAAATCTCTAGGTCCAAATCAGGATCAGAATGAGATAGAGCACGAGCAAGGAACTCAGGATCGCGAGGGGTGCACCCACACACTGAGACAATGGGGACGTTCTATTGGAAACTCATCAAAGCCAGCTGGCCTGGGTCTGAAAAAGCATGGGATAAAACCGGACTCGCTGAACATAGCAGACAATGAGGACAACTGAGAACTCAAGAACAATGGCAATGGGTTTTTGATCCTACTGCACATACTGGCTTTGTGGGAGCCTAGGCAGTTTGGATGCTCACCTTACTAGTTAGAGTTTCTTGAACAAAATAAATTTCTCTTTTCTTCAGTTATCCTCACCTGTAGAATAGTAATTTTACCTACCAATCATTTAGTTAGCACCTGCTGAGCATTGCTTCCCAGGCAATCATTTCCAGAGAAGAGTGGAACTTACATTGGCTTCAAAGTGATGTGGGATTTCCCTTTTATGCTGTATATGCTGTATGTATAATAAAGAAACTCTCTTGGGCCTGCACAGGGAATAGAGGTAGGCAGGGGGAAAACTAAACTGAATGCTGGGAGAAAGAAGGAAGAGTTAGAGAGAAGCCATGTAGCCCCTCCAGAACCAGATGGGACTTTACTCGGTAAGCCACTGCCATGTGGCGATATACAGATTACTAGAAATTGGTTAAATTTTAATATGTAAGAGTAAGCCAATAAGAAGCTAGAGCTAATGGGACAAGCAGTGTTTTAAATAATATAGTTTTGTGTGATTATTTTGGTTCTGGGTGGCCGGAATGAGCAAGGAGTCTCTCTCCAACATCAAAGTCGAGAAAGCAAGCTAGGCACGGATGAATCACTCAAGTACTGTCCTGAACTGTCCTAACTCTGATTCTGTCC
>NW_004955125.1:0-1043 GCF_000317375.1 Microtus ochrogaster
AAAAAAAAAAAAAAAAAGATAACCAAAGTGTAGTGTCATTTTATTAAAAAAAAAAAAACCTTTTAGTGTGTGTGCATGTGTGTGTGTGGTATTGGTGTCATGCATTCAGAGGTCATAGGACAACATTCAGGAATCAATTCTCTTCATGGGTTGCAGGGATTGAATTTATGCTGTCAAACTTGTACAACAGAGCTTTTACCCACTGAGCCATCTCACCATCCATAATTTTAAATTTTAGTAAAAAGTTTCAAAAGTTCCTGAAACTACTCATATGCAAGATCTTTGCTTAAATTTTTATAGCATATGCGAATAAATGAGTTTTATCAATAGCAATACTGAAAAAAATATCCCATGATTTAAGACATGTAATCTATGAACTTATTTTACTAGACAGTGAATGTATTATGTAGGCAATACACACATTACCATATTTAGGCAAAAAAGCAAATAAGTAAATGCCAGGGACTTAGCTAGGCCCACAGAACCTTTTAGATCCTTTTCTCTGTATATGACCATATCCAGTGTGGTTTTACAGCATATATTAATAAAGGTTTATTTCTTTCTTGTTTTTGATTATGAAATAGCACAATGACTAGTCTAGAATGTCTTCTAACACTCAGATCAGTCATTTTGTTCCCCTGTAATGCCCCAAGTTGTATTCTGTGCACGCTTTATCTAACTGGGTGGCTTGATTGTCTCAAGTGATGGTTCTGTTCCTCACAACCCTTATTGTGGCATTCAACATTTCTGACCAACTTGTCTTCCACTACTTGGCCATGTCTTTTAAACATAAAGAGCACAGCACAGATGCTTCTTGTCCTAGTTTCTGTTGCTGGGATAAAAACCATGACCAACAGTGTCCTGGGGACGTTAATTCAACATTTAGGTTGCTAGCTGCCACTGTGGGATGTCAGGGCTAGAGCTCAAGACAGGAACTTGGATGGGGGTTGGAGAGATGGCTCAGAGGTTAAGAGCACTGACTGCTCTTCCAGAGGTCCTGAGTTCAATTCCCAGCAACCACATGGTGGCTCACAACCATCTGT
>NW_004955126.1:0-1043 GCF_000317375.1 Microtus ochrogaster
ACACATATGATTGAAAATGGGTTAGTCCAGGTGCGAGAGTTAGCCGAGAAAAGGGCTAGTGCTAAAGAGTCAAGCAGTGATTAAATGAATACAGTTTGTGTGTTATTATTTCGGGGCATAAGCTAGCCCGAGGCGGCCGGGGTTCTGGGGATGCAGCCCCGCCGCTCCAATTACTACAGATGGCACCCAACGTGGGGCAACTAAATCCACTAAAAGCCTAAAAAAGCTTTAAAAAAAATAAAACATGTTTTCTTGGTAGCTGCCATTTCTCGGTTCTGCTCTGCTTGCTAGAGAAAAGCAAATGCCTCATCTAAGAGAGGCTTCCTGACTCAGCTTCAGCTACAAAACCCTACAGCTCTTAAGAGGTCCTGCCATAAAACACTTAAACGATGTTGACAAAAAGTTAAACACATGCTTTTCGGTTTTCAGCCGTAACAAAAAAAAAGCTGTGCTGTTTAAAAATGCCGGCTTCTGGGCTGTCCTGCCAGGACAAACTCTGACTCTTTTACGCAGGCTGTTCGTGCGGTTTACAAACACAGACTGCTAAAGCTCTCTTGCTGGCAGGGACCTTAAAATGCCATAGAGTTATGGCTATACTTGTGACAACATCCAGTACCTCAGCCATGAGGCTGAAAAGCTAAAAAATGGGCTGGATCCAGTCGTCAAAGCCACGCCTTTAGTCCTACTGAGATTGCTTGGTAAATTTAAGACTCATGTGGTCAAAAAAAGAGAGATATAGAGTAAAAAACAATTCAAAGACAAAAAAAATTTCTAAATGGTTTAAAGTATGTTAAAAATGTATACAGACTAAAAGTTAAATTTCTTAAAATAAAAAACAAAAATAAAAAAAAAGAGAGTTGTTATGTATGGTAGTACACACCTTTAATCCCAACACTTGGGAGGCAGAAAAAGATTGACCTCTGTGACTTCAAAGTGTGGTAACACACACCTTTAATCCTTTTTTGTTTAAACAGAAAAAGGGGAAGTGATGGAGAAAGGTCATTGGTTAATTAAATAAAGAAGCTGCTTGCCCTGATAGGTTA
>NW_004955127.1:0-1043 GCF_000317375.1 Microtus ochrogaster
ACTTTTGTATTTGGGTGCCCTTGGAGGTCAGAGGGATTTCAGAACCCATGGGGTTGCAGCAGAGGCAGCTGTGAAGCCTGTCACATAGGTGCTGAGAAACACACTCTGGTCCTCTGTACCACAGCTCTTTACTGCTGAGTCATCTTCCCAGGCTCTGAGATATATATTCTTTTTTTCTTTCAGGGATAAGCTCTTTTTCTTTATTCTTTTTTGTTTTATCTCATTGATTTTTATTGAGCCCTACATTTTTCTCTGCTTTCCTCCCTGCCTCTCTCCTCCCCTTTAGCCCCCCACCAAGGTCTCCATGCTCGCAATTTACTCAGGAGGTCATGTCTTTTCATACTTCCCATGTAGATTAGATCTATGTATGTCTCTCCTAGTGTTCTTATTGTTGTCTGAGTTCTCTGGGATTGTGATTTGTAGGCTGGTTTTTTTTGCTTTATGCTTAAAAACCACTTATGAGTAAGTACATGTGATAACTGTCTGAGTCTGGGTTACCTCACTCAAAATGATGTTTTCTAGCTCCATTCATTTTCCTCCAAAATTCAAGAGGTCATTATTTTTTTCTACTGTGTAGCACCCCATTGTGTAAATGTACCACCTAAACAGAAAACTCTCAACAGAGGAATCTAAAATGGCTGAAATAAAATATTCAACATCCTTAGTCATCAGAGTAATGTAAATCAAAATAACTCTGAGATTCCATCTTACACCTGTAAGAATGGTCAAGATCAAAAACACTGGTGACAACTTAAACTGGAGAGGTTGTGTGGTTAAAGGGAAACTCCTGTATTGCTAGTGAGGAAAGGAGAACACTCCTTCATTGCTGGTGAGAATGCAAGCTGGTACAGCCCCTTTGGATGTCAGTGTGGCAAAATTCTCAGAAAATTAGGAAACAACCTCTTTCAAGACCCAGTAATAACACTTTTGGTTATATATCCAGTGGATGCTCAATTGTGCCACAAGGGCATGTACTCAACTATGTTCATAACAGCATTGTTTATCATAGGCAGAACCTGGAAAAACCCTAAATGACCCTCGAC
>NW_004955128.1:0-1043 GCF_000317375.1 Microtus ochrogaster
GGACAGAATCAGAGTTAGGACAGTTCAGGACAGTACTTGAGTGATTCATCCGTGCCTAGCTTGCTTTCTCGACTTTGATGTTGGAGAGAGACTCCTTGCTCATTCCGGCCACCCAGAACCAAAATAATCACACAAAACTATATTATTTAAAACACTGCTTGTCCCATTAGCTCTAGCTTCTTATTGGCTTACTCTTACATATTAAAATTTAACCAATTTCTAGTAATCTGTATATCGCCACATGGCAGTGGCTTACCGAGTAAAGTCCCATCTGGTTCTGGAGGGGCTACATGGCTTCTCTCTAACTCTTCCTTCTTTCTCCCAGCATTCAGTTTAGTTTTCCCCCTGCCTACCTCTATTCCCTGTGCAGGCCCAAGAGAGTTTCTTTATTATACATACAGCATATACAGCATAAAAGGGAAATCCCACATCACTTTGAAGCCAATGTAAGTTCCACTCTTCACTGGAAATGATTGCCTGGGAAGCAATGCTCAGCAGGTGCTAACTAAATGATTGGTAGGTAAAATTACTATTCTACAGGTGAGGATAACTGAAGAAAAGAGAAATTTATTTTGTTCAAGAAACTCTAACTAGTAAGGTGAGCATCCAAACTGCCTAGGCTCCCACAAAGCCAGTATGTGCAGTAGGATCAAAAACCCATTGCCATTGTTCTTGAGTTCTCAGTTGTCCTCATTGTCTGCTATGTTCAGCGAGTCCGGTTTTATCCCATGCTTTTTCAGACCCAGGCCAGCTGGCTTTGATGAGTTTCCAATAGAACGTCCCCATTGTCTCAGTGTGTGGGTGCACCCCTCGCGATCCTGAGTTCCTTGCTCGTGCTCTATCTCATTCTGATCCTGATTTGGACCTAGAGATTTCTGTCCGGTGCTCCAATGTGGGTCTCTGTCTCCTTTTATCGCCTGATGTAGGTTAATATTCAGGAGGATGCCTAGCAATACCACTCTTGGGAATATACCCAAGAAATGCCCTATCATACAACAAAAGTATATGCTCAACTATGTTCATAGCAGCATTGTTTGTGATAG
>NW_004955129.1:0-1042 GCF_000317375.1 Microtus ochrogaster
ATAACCCCTTTCTTTAATCTTTGACTGATGTGGAGCAATCTTTTCATACACTATAAAGAGGTGTTGTTCTCATTGGTTTACTAAAGTACTAAATAACCAATAGGTAGGTAGGAAGAGATTAGGAGGGACTTGTGAATAGGAAGAGAGTTCTCTGAGATGAAGAAGGGTGGAGTCAACAGTCAAATGCAGAGGAAGCAGGACCTGTACAAGATGAGTTAACGATCCATGAGCCACATGACATCAAGTAAACTAATAGAAATGGTTTAACTTAAGTTATAAGAGCTAATTAGAAACAATCCTAAACTACTGGCTGAGCATTTATAATAAATAATAAATCTCTGTGTGATTATTTGGGTGCTGGCTTGTGAGACAGAATATTCTGCATATACTGGACTATAAACTCAAAACCACATGGCCAAAGCTGTCAAGTTCTGCTGCCTGCTGGAGCTGGAACAGGGTCCTCTTGTTCAATTATGTCTTCACCAGCTCTGTTTTTTATGGCCTTTCTTCACTGCCTAAACTTGACTGTCCTGAAACTTGATCTGTAGTCCATGCTGGCCTCAAACACAGAGATATGCCTGCCTCTGCCTCTGCCTCCACAGTGCTGGGGTTACCACTACATGTACCACCACACCAGAATCTTAGCTTTTATTTAATTTCTTTTCAATAGATGGAAGCTTAGTTGGATTGGATCTTGTCCTGAAGTCACCACTGTCTTTATTCCATTTAACAAAAGGATTTTCTTTAATCTGCTTATCTTCTTCTCCTTGAACACAGGACTTAGCTCCATTCCACTTTCTTGTGTCCCTTTCTCCTCAAATTGTACGTTTTATAATGTTTCCTACCTAGTCTGTTTCTTTTCAGTATAAATCTGCATATTCATGGCCACTAATAACCACATAATATAATATAGTCCACACCAGGCTGTTTTGAAATCTCTTCTGCAAATACAATTTATCCAAAACTCTTCAAGTTAGCCTCTGGAAGTTGTTTTTTTTTTTTTTTTTTTTTTTTAAAGGCAGAAAGACTGTTAGTTCATTGT
>NW_004955130.1:0-1042 GCF_000317375.1 Microtus ochrogaster
ACTCGGTTCTAGACATGTTGTCTAGAGAATGGAGCTCGTGGAGAGGCCAGAGGGAGGAAGAAGAAAGCTGGCCCCAGATCTCACAGGAAAACATTTCATGGAGAAATAATTAGCAGTCCTGGGGAAGACAGACAAAGTGAGTTCACCACTAGCAGGGACTAGAGAGAATTCTGCATGTGATGGCTTTGATACTTCAAGGGCTAGGGCTCAGGAACTGGGAGGTGTCTGGGATGTGATAGGCCTGTCTTGTTTCTCTGGGTTCCTACAGAGCCAAACCACATCAAAGATTCACGATAGTTGATTTGACAAATTCGTGAATTGACAAGGAGTGCGGAAAAAGTCAGTGAGATTTCAACACCAGCGCTATACATCATCCCCCCCCCCAAGTCCTTTTCCTTGTGTAGCAATAATAATAGAGAAACGGGAGTAGCGCTCTGCCAAAACCCGTATTTTACCATGCCTTATATCACAGCTATTAGCAGGGTTGATGCATCAAGTGCTGCAGTCAGTCCTTCTGTGAGCCCCCAAGGTTTCTGGCTTCCCAGTTATGAATGACACCCTGATCTCCAGTTCAGCCTGAGAGCTCTGTAAGAGCCAATGGATGAGAGAGTGTGTGCAAAGAGACTTCAATTTTTGTCTTTTTTCTTTTTCTTTTTCCTTTTCTTTCTTTCTTTTGCTGCTTTGTTTTGTTTTTCAAGCAATGGTTTCTTTGGGCTGGAGAGATGGCTCAGAGGTAAGGAGCACTAGCTGCTCTTCCAGAGGTCCTGAGTTCAATTTCTAGCAACCACATGGTGGCTCACAACCATCTGTAATGAGATCTGGCACTGTATCCTGGAAAATGTATATATAATAAATAAATTAACAATTAAAAGAAAGAAAGAAGGAAAGAAAGAAAGAGAGAGAGAGAGAAAGAAAGAGAAAGAAAGAAAAAAAGAAAGAAAGAAAGGAAGGGTTTCTTTGTGTATCTTGGGCTGACCTAAAACTCACTCTGTAAATCAGGCCATCCTTGAATTCACAGAGATCTGTGTGTGTGCTGTGATTA
>NW_004955131.1:0-1041 GCF_000317375.1 Microtus ochrogaster
TTTAATAAAGAAGCTTCCTTGGCTTATGACAGAGAGGAATAGAGTTAGGCAGAAAAACTAAACTGAATGCAGGGAGAAAGAAGGCAGAGTCAGACAGATATCATATAGCTGCAAAAGGAAGAAGATGCTAGAATCTTACTGGTGAGGCACAGCCTCATGGCAATACACAGATGAATAGAAATGGGTTAAGATATAAGAGCTATCTTAGCATATGCCTGAGCTATTGGCCAAAGAGTGTTGCAATCAATATAGTTTCATGTGGTTATTCAGGGGTGGGTGTCCAGGAAACAAAGCGTTGCCTCAGTCTACAGTGCAAAACAATATAAACATCCTAAAATCGATGAAACAAAAGTAAAAATGTGATACATATCCACAATGGAATAATATTCATCTGCAAAGAAAAATAAAATCATGAAATTTGCAGGATAACAAATGGAACTAGAAAAGATCATATTGAGTAAGATAAGCCAGAAAGGACAAATGTCACAGGCTCTATCTCATCCACACTTCTAATTCCAAATCTTCAGATAAGACATAGAGTACCTGGAGAAAGAGGGAAAGTAAAAAGGAACTATAGGAGGAAAGGGGAATAGCAGGAGACCAGTAATTTTATAAGCAGTAATGAAATAATAGGTGATTAATTAGATGTCTTTCCATCTTCTAGTGTTTTTCTCTATCCCTTTTTTTCAGAGATATAATGTTTCTACTGTAGAAGTCTTTCGCCTTCTTGGTTAGGTTTATTCCTAGATAATATATTTTCTTTGAGACTTTTGTGAATGGGAGTGAGCCCATAATCTCTTTCATATTTGTTTTTGTTGTCAGCATTTTGAAATACTGTTGATTTTGCAAGATAATGTTAGTATCCTGCCAAATTAGCTGAAACATAGCAAGCTGGAAGATTGTCTTAGTGGGTAAATTTTCTGATGTATATTTGTAAATCTTTTAAATCTTTCATTGAGGATTTCATTAGAAATACTACCCTATAATTTTCATTTTTATTTTACTTTATTTGGTTTAGAGGGATACTTAAGTAAGTATAGA
>NW_004955132.1:0-1041 GCF_000317375.1 Microtus ochrogaster
CCTGCCTCTGCCTCCCGAGTGCTGGGATTAAAGGCGTGTGCCACCATCACCCGGCTGACTTTTTGGATTTTTGTTTGTTTATTTGTTTTCTGGTTTGTTTGTTTTTTTTTGAGACAACAAAAATCCAAAAATAAATGGAAATAATAAGCTGCTAATTCTTCTTACCCCGCAGGCAGCTATATATGTCTTGCTTTGGCCACCCTTACTACCATTCCCCAGTCAGGGTAGCTGGTCTTGCATCAGGTCTGGGGGACACAGCTGTCGGCTCTGTCACTCAAAACCTTTTTTTTTTTTCCTGTGTCTCTCAGTCTTTGTTTCTGTGTTACTCTCTTTGTCTGACTTTCCAACTCAGGCTTCCTCCCCCCCCACCCATTTCCTGCCCCCCCCCTTCCCTCTGCAGCGGAGGTGCATACAGCTTCAGCTTCCAGCTCGCAAACCCCAACAATACTCTGTGGGCTCCCCTCCCCCACCTGCTCACTCAGCGTAGCTCAGGACGTGACACGTTTACACTTTCCTTCCAGTGAGGTCAGGGCCCATTCTTGGGCCTGAGAGGGGCCCTTTGGGGTTCCTCATGTCACCGATGGCCTGGCCCCTCCGCCTGTGATGGGCACCATCCTCAGTTTGACCTGCCTGGTGCTCACTGCAATGCTCTTTGCCCCCTGCTGATATCAGAATGTCTGCTGCCTGGGCAAGATGCCTGCCCTTCTACCTGTGGCAAGCTGTGCCTCCCATTAGGGGTGTGGCCTTGCCTCTACTTGAATTATCATCTTCAGCCATGTTGTCTGGCCTATGCCTCTTACTATATTCTTCAATTAATCTTCTATCTATCTATCTATCTATCCATCCATCCATCTATCTATCTATCTATCTATCTATCTATCTATCTATCTATCTATCTGCCTGTCTACCTAGCTAGATATTGAGACAGAGTTTCTTTATGTAGCCCTGGTTATCCTGGAACTCACTGTGTAGACCAGTCTGGCCTGGAACTCACAGAGATTTGCCTGCCTGTGCCTCTCAAATGCTGGGATTAAGCTGTGT
>NW_004955133.1:0-1041 GCF_000317375.1 Microtus ochrogaster
ATCAGTTCTAACAGCGTCTTGTTCCAGGAAGTCTATACAGCCACAGACTACAGAGTATTCTCTTTTTTTAATTTTTTTGGGTGGTTGAGTGGTTTTGGAGCCTGTCCTGTAACTAGCTGTTGTAGGTCTCAAACTCACAGAGATCCGCCTGCCTCTGCCTCCCGAGTGCTGGGATTAAAGGTGTGCACCACTACCGCCTGGCTCTTTTCTTAATTTTTTAAAATTTATTGAGCTCTACATTTTTTCTTTGCTCCCTTCCCTGCATCTCCACTTCCCCCAACCCTCCCCCAAGGTCCCCATGCTCCCAATTAACTCAGGAGATCTTTTCTTTTTCTGCTTTCTACTTCTCATGTAGATTAGATCTATGTAAGTCTCTCTTGGTGTCCACATTGTTGTCTAAGTTCTGGGGTTGTAGTTTGTAGGCTGGTTTTCTTTGTTTTATTGTTTAAAATCTACCTGTGAGTGAGTACATGTGTGATAATTGTCTTTCTGGGTCTGTCTGGGTTACCTCACTCAAAATAATGTTTTCTAGCTCGATCTATTTTCATATAAAATTCAAGATGTGTGTTTGTTTATTTGTTTTTGGCTTGTTTGTTTCTCTTTTTCTGCTGTGTAGTACTCCATTATGTACCACATTTTTTTTCTTATCCGTTCTTTGATCGAGGAGCATTTAGGTTATTTCTAGGTTCTGGCTATGACAAACAAAGCTGTGTAGAGAGAGCCCGCCTTTTGGGGGCGGGATGGCCTCGGGCAAATAAATTGGGGCACGCAGACACTGCAGTGCTCTTCCTGTTTCCCGTTTCTGTGCATTGCTGGAACTCCAGTTGCGTGAGTGTGCTATTTACATTAAAGTTGTATAAACTTATACCAATTTGTCTGTATTAATCTGATCTGCCTTCATTTGTCACCCAACGTTCCACACCCGCAGACTCTGCTCGCCTCTCCCTGTGGACTCCTCGACCACAGCGTCTGGCACCGCGCAACTCATTAGAGAAGCCGCCAGCACCGGGTAACCCAGCACCCGGGGGACCGAGCGCACGG
>NW_004955134.1:0-1041 GCF_000317375.1 Microtus ochrogaster
CATAGCTAGGTGTGCTTTAGCTTCCTACTTGCAATTCCTTCTGACCTTCTGTGTTTATGTGGTCTTCTTTTCTGAGGGCAAATTTCAGGTAATGGAGGGTGCTGCCCCGTGTTTATGCTATGTGCTTATTCCAGATGGGATATTCACCGTGTGCTACCATTTGATCATAGTTAGAGAGTGACCACTGAGTCCATTTCCTAAGCCTGAACTCAGCAGGCTGCATTGCCATACTTTTGTCCGAGGCAAGACGAGTTGAGTCATGTTTCTGGGAAGAATACCTCTCAGTAATTGAGTATAGCTTTGTTATTTATTTTAGTGGAATAAAGTTTTAATTGCCAGAAAAATCTGCTCAAACAGGGTTCTATTTTTCTTAGGATGATGTACCAATAAAGTAATACTCTTTGTTCTGCTGACAACTTCAATTTAAAGTTAACTGTGGTGAAAAACTACCATTTTAGTGTTTAAGTTTACCCTTTGTATTAACAGACCTTTTTAGACATTCGTAGAGTATGTTTTCTGACATAGATATATTGTGATGAATTTAAGTCTGTTTATATGTTTTTCTTCTATACTCATTGCATAGCTTGTCACAGATTTATAAAATGAAGAATAGTTGCGACTCTGGCTCTAGGGAGCCAGGTGCTACATTTTACAAGATGTCGATGTGGAGGGTGAGAGCTCAAGAATGTAGCTGAAGTGTCTTTTCTTTGACAACTTTGTTGAGATATAATTCACTTGTGACAACAGTTCATGCATTTAATGTGTACAATGCAGTGATTTGCAGTATATTCTCAGAGCTTGATAACTATTAGCACAATCTAATTCGAGAATATCTCCTAACCCCAGCCATGAGCACTTACTACTCACTCCCCATTCTACCCACCTCTGCTGCTCTCAGAGCACTAATTAGGCAACCACTAATCTTCTGCTTCATGAATTTGTCTGTTCTGCACCTTTCGTGTAAATGGAATCATATAATGTTCAGTCTTTTATGTCTGGCTTCTTTCACTTAGCAGTATATTTTCAGAATTCATTCATGTT
>NW_004955135.1:0-1041 GCF_000317375.1 Microtus ochrogaster
CCTGCTTCCCCAGCACTGGGGTTAGAGAGAGACCAGGGAGGGCCCTGTCTGTCCCTGCTTCCCCAGCACTGGGGTTAGAGAGAGACCAGGGAGGGGCCTGTCTGTCCCTGCTTCCCCAGCACTGGGTTATGAAAGTGTGTGTCCATGCCCAGCTGTTTATAATGGTTCTGGGGATGACACTTGGGTCCTTGTGTCTGTGTAGCAAACATTACCTATGGGGATCTCTCCCCAGTCCTGATACTTGTCTTAAGTAAAGTGCTCATGCCCAGGTGGTGGTGGCACACACCTTCACTCCAACACTAGGGGGACAGCGCAGGCAAGTCTTTGAGTTCAGGGCCAGCATGGTCTACAAAGTGAGGACCAGGGCTATAGAGAGAAACCCTGTCTCGAAAAACAAAAGAAAAAGTGAAGTGCCCTGGCTTGTGGCTCTCTAGACTGTAAGGGACAGTGCCAGCCAGAAAGTCCTCGCTGACACCAACCTTGGGCTCGCATCTCCTTTCCCATGAGAGTTGGGTGACATTTCTCTTATTACAAAGGTGGTTGCAGCACAACATAAAAATACTGCTTCCTTGTGGGCTCTGGGTGGGGGGGGGGAGTGCTGCTTCCTTGTGGGCTCTGCGAGGGAGGGGGATGCTGCTTCCTTGTGGGCTCTGGGGGGGAGGGGGAGTGCTGCTTCCTTGTGGGCTCTGGGGGGGATGTTGCTTCCTTGTGGGCTCTGGGGGGGGGAGTGATGCTTCCTTGTGGGCCCTGGGGGAACTTTGGCAGTCAACTCGATTGGACTGAAAGTACCTAAGATGTCAGAAAAATCATTTCTGGGTGTGGCATTTGCCGAGAGGATTAACAAGCAGGGAAGTGCCACAGTAGACTAGGGGTCCAGACAGGATAAAAGGGGAAACCAAGAAAGCCTTCCTGGCTCCATCCTGTGAGTTCTTCCCTGTCCTTCCTGCCAAGGTAGCCTGGTGGTTTTGACACCAGGAGCCCAAAGAGAACTCCTTTCCTTAGAGCTGTCTAAAGGTGAAGGACACGCCCCCGCCCCCCCCC
>NW_004955136.1:0-1041 GCF_000317375.1 Microtus ochrogaster
AGTCAGCCACTGCCAGAACCCCTTTAACCTGGAACAGGAGAATCTACAGTAAAACTACATTTCCCATCCTCCCTCACAGTCACAGTCAGCCACTGTCAGAACCCCTTTAACCTGGCACAGGAGCATCTACAGTGAAACTACATTTCCCATCCTCCCTCACAATCACGTGACATCATTCTGGTCAAAGACACAGGAGAACAAATGTTCATTTTGAGACGTCTTAGTACTGTTCTGAATGGGAAGGAAGGGATTCAGTATTAAACAGCAGCCAATCCATCCAGGCTTTTAAAAAGAGATTTTTTTTTTAAATCTTCTTTAAATCGTCACCTCCCTTTCTTGTCCTTGTTGCTTTGCTTTGGTTTAGTGTTTTGTTTTGTTCTGTGAGAGTCTCATGCAGCCCAGGCTTGCTTCAAACTTGCTATGTAGCTGAGGATGCCCTCTTGGTCCCCTGCCTCCAGCATTCCCAGTTTATGCAGTATTGGGGATCAAACCCCAGGGCCTCTAGCATGCTAGGTAAGCTCTGTACCCATTGGGTTACATCATTACCCCAGAGGTCTGGCTTGGAACAGGATCCTGCAATGTAGCCCTGGCTGGCCTAAAATCTGCTATGTAGCCAGGTGTGGTGGCCCACACCTTTAATCCCAGCACTTAGAAGGCAGAAGGGAGATCTCTGTGAATTCTAGGCCAGCCTGGTCTATATAGTAAATTCCAGGCCAATCAGGGCTACATACGGAGATGCTGTCTCGGATAAAACAAAAATCTGCTATGTAAGCCAAGCTGATTTTGAATTTGAAAATCCGTTTTTTCCCCTCTTAGTGTTTAAACTCAGGACCTCACACATACTGGACAAGCGTTCTACCACTGAGCTACATCCTCAGCCAGAGAAGCCTTTCCTGTGCTTTAGGAAAGTTTCCTGTGATCGCTGCTTCTTACTAGCATTTACATTTTTTTTCTTTTTTTTTTGGTTTTTCGAGACAGGGTTTCTCTGTGGTTTTGGAGCCTGTCCTGGAACTAGCTCTGTAGACCAGGCTGGTCTCGAAC
>NW_004955137.1:0-1041 GCF_000317375.1 Microtus ochrogaster
ATTTATTTTCATTGAATTCAAGGAAGTCTTTAGTTTCTTTCTTAATTTCTTTTTTGATCCAGTGGTGATTTCGTTTAGAGTTTTTTCAGTTCTCATGAGTTTGAAGGCATTTGGACAAGAAACTGCTGTTGCCTTGACTGATGACAGTATGCTGTTCAGAATGGACATGTGGGAAACAAGAAACAGATTGTTGAACTTTTCTAAGAAAAGGCCAAGACAAGGCAGGACAGTCCTTCAAGATTCCTGCTTCACAGAAAAGTGTGCCAGATATTCTGCAGGACACAGAGGAAAGTAACTGACAAACTTTCCAATACAAGGTGGGAAGTCCTTTAAATTTCCTGCTTTACTGAAAAGTCTGCCTCTTGCTCTACTCCATTGTTCAATGGTCTTAACTTCTTTCCACATGGTCCTCCATTGTATTTGTGGACCAAGTTCCAAGATAGCTGTATCTTAGTTTATCCAGTATTTAGAGATAAGTCTATTACAAGTTGACCAAGAGTTTAACATTTGTTTCATAAATTGTGAAAGTATGCCACATGATGTAAGGGAAATCCAGCCAATCACCTTGTCTAAAGGGGCATGTTTGCATTAGGCTAATGTTTACCTATAAATCTGGCAGGTGTGCTCCCTGCCTTCCCTTTTTATTTCCTGCTTGTCGCTGGAAGCCTACTCTTTTTTGGTTTTGTAAGCTCTACTCTTCTTCCCCTTAATAAAGCTGATATTAAAGCTATCCTGGTTAATCCTATTTGCTGGTTGTTTCACCCCTTCATTTTGGCACCCAACGCATACCACTCTGTAGTAGGAGCAGAGGGCTGCATCCTGCCACCCGGCTAGCATTAGACCCGGAATAATTACACGGTAACTATATTCTTTTAAACACTGCTTGGCCCGTTATCAGGGATTGTTGACTATGTTCCTGATTCACCAGTTTTTCATTCTGCTGTTTTCAAAGGAAAGGAAATTGTGTTTACAGTCAACAATACATGACTGATCAATCTGCCGAACAAGAGCTCCAGATTGCTCAATAATTTTTTCATGCTG
>NW_004955138.1:0-1040 GCF_000317375.1 Microtus ochrogaster
GCCGCCACTACCGGCCGCTCCTCACAGCCGCCCGCCGCGGCGCCGGCCCCGCCTCTGCGACGCTCATTGGCCCCGCTCCTCGCGCGCACCGCCCATTGGCCTCCGCTTGCGCCAATCCCTCGCCCGTTCCCGCGTGCCGCAAGGCGCACAGCCGCTACCGTCGCGGGCCAGGCGCGCGGAGGCGGGCAGCCATTGGCTGGCTGGTCCGGATACGCCGATGATTGGCTGGCAGAGCGCCAACCGGCAAGGGGAAAGCGTACGCTACGGAAACGCTGCGGGCCGTGAATGGCATGGGACGTAAGGCGGCTGATCATGGATGGACGCGGGGTAGCTCGCTCATTGGAAACTGGTGGTCAGCCTAGGTGACGGAGACTCCAGGTCAGGGACCCCGGGCCAGGCCGGCCGCTGATTGGCTACCTCTTCTGGCGGTCCTGGCTGGGCGGGGCTACCCGCAGGAGCTCTGCAGGAGGGGCCACCGGCGTTGCAGTCGTCACGTCGGCGCCTTAGAGGTGAAGTCGGAGCTCGCACCGCGTCTCTTTCTTTGGAGCCATGCCCAGCCTGTGACCTTAACTACAAAAGGTTCTGTACTACCTGTTCCAGGGATGGAAATCGTGTCTTTGATTCAAAAAGTTGTTGATAACCATCTTGCAACCCTACTTTTGTTTTAAAAGGTTATCTGACCACTTATGACTTACCTTTTTCTGACTACCTTGTTATGCCCACCTTGCAACCACGTCTTTGTTTCAGGAGATCGTTAGGATTTTATGTTCTGCTCCTACAATCTGTCCTATTTTGCCTGCCAAATTCCCCCTACTCCTGAGTTTTCTTTTTTCTTTTTTTCTTTTTTCTTTTTTGGTTTTTTCGAGACAGGGTTTCTCTGTGGCTTTGGAGCCTGTCCTGGAACTAGCTCTGTAGACCAGGCTGGTCTCGAACTCACAGAGCTCTGCCTGCCTCCCGAGTGCTGGGATTAAAGGCGTACGCCACCACCGCCCGGCTCCCATAAATAAATTTTAAAAAAAGATTTTATAAACAAAATGAGA
>NW_004955139.1:0-1040 GCF_000317375.1 Microtus ochrogaster
GGATCTCTGTGAGTTCGAGACCAGCCTGGTCTACAAGAGCTAGTTCCAGGACAGGCACCAAAGCTACAGAGAAACCCTGTCTCGAAAAACAAAAAAAAAAAAACAAAACATTCACACTACCACAGATCCTGTCTAAAAATGAAACAAAATACATACATATACATAGAGAGAAGGACTGGAGAGATGGTTCAGTGGTTAAGGGTACTTGATACTCTTGCAGAGAACCTAGATTCACTTACCAGCTCTCATCAAGGGGTTCACAAGCATCTAATTCCAATTTCAGGGGACCTGGCACCCTCCTCTGGGCTCCAAAGGTACCAGGCACACATGTGGTAGTTCACATACATACATACAGACAGACAGACAAATGCACACCTTAACATGAAAAAGAAAAGGCCAGGCATTGTGGTGTGCACTTTCAGTGTAAGCATTCAGAGGCCGAGACAGGTCTCTGTGAGTTCGAGGTCAGCCAGGGTGACTTAGTTCTACAACTGGCCGTGCTGCACAGTGAGAGCTATCCCAATAAATAAAGCACCGAACAGGAAAACAGCAAGGATAGGACACAGTAAGATTTCATCCTGCAAGAGGCAGCATCTGTAAATAGAGGGATTTAGCCAGTGAAGACTTCTGCAGAGGAGCGGGCAGGAACGCTGGAAGTTGGAACTTTTGTTAGACCCCAAACAGCTCCAAATAAACTGCCACTCCGCTTCATACTGGCTTATCCTGAAATTATTTTCTGCATCAAAGCGAAGGATCCGGTTTTAACTTGAGTCCAGGTTGCTAAAAAGTCAGGCTATTGTCGACACCAGAGGACAGCTGTGTCTTCATATTTGCTTCTGTTGACAAGGCCATGCTGTCTCTGTTCCACCAAGAATTGATTAAAACCCTTACAGAACTGAGACTGGAGGCCGGGCGGTGGTGGCACACACCTTTAATCCCAGCACTGGAGGCAGAGGCAGGCGGATCTCTGTGAATTCGAGACCAGCCTGGTCTACAAGAGCTAGTTCCAGGACAGGCTCCAAAACCACAGAGAAACCCTG
>NW_004955140.1:0-1040 GCF_000317375.1 Microtus ochrogaster
ACTGTTGGACCCCTGTTTTTTTATTTTATTTTATTTTTTTTGGTTTTTCGAGACAGGGTTTCTCTGTAGCTTTGGAGCCTGTCCTGGAACTCCCTCTGTAGACCAGGCTGGACTCGAACTCACAGAGATCTGCCTGCCTCTGCCTCCCGAGTGCTGGGATTAAAGGCGTGCACCACCACCGCCCGGCTTTGTTGGACCCCTGTTGGAGAAATGACACTGGCCCACCCAAACTTCCCAGTTAGGCCAATGGTTCTTGCTCTGCCACATTGGTGGTAGGAAGGCAGATGTTTAGCTGTACAAAAGAGTCTCTGGCCCTTTGTGGTTGTTATGGTCACGCTCTGGTCACCTTTGCATTCAGTGCTGCCCTTGGAGTCTTTTCCAGGGGCTGTCAAGGTAATCTCATTAGGACACCAAACAGCCCTGTCTCCTATTACTGTAGCTTGCAGCCTCTTCCCCTACCCCAAATGGCTTGGGTCTTATCCTGTTTCCCTATATTCAGCTGGGGATTTCATTGATTGCTGGGCCTGTCATCAACCTGCTGGTGGCTCCTTGCTCTCAAGAGTTTGAGATCCTGGCTGCAAAGAAGGTCAGAACTGGGTTAGGGGACCCTTCTCCCCCCATCGCTAGCTTCATTGGAGTGCTTGGCAAAATTCAGATGTTTTAAAACCTAAGTACTGATAGAGCAAAGGAAGAAACAGGTTTCCTGAGTGCAGGGACTTGGTCAGCTCGCTTTCCTCCTACTCTCTAGGAAACAGATCTGTGAAACCCTGGGGTTTGTTCACACCTGTGTACTTGGCAACCCCTTCTATTCTGATTTGGCGACTGGACATGGGACTTAATTTAAGTCTCTAATGGATTTGAAGTGACGGTGCTCTGAGGCTTTCCTACTTCTGTTATGTGTTGGACCTTGTGACCACATGTGAAGAAGCTCAGATTAGCCTCTTAATGATAAGGGACACGGTGCATCAGAGATAAGCTGTCCCACTGAAGGCCACAGGGATGTATGAGAGGGAGGGAGAGAGAGAAAAAAAGAGAGAGAA
>NW_004955141.1:0-1040 GCF_000317375.1 Microtus ochrogaster
AAAAAAAAAAAAAAAAAAACACAAAACCTTCCACCCTTTGCTGCTGTCCATCACACACTGAAAGCACCTTAGAGTGGTCCACGCCAGTCCACAGCTAAATCAATTCTCCTTCCTTTTTTTAAAAATCTGACCTACAGCAGTATTTGATGTGGTTTAGCACAGCTTTCATTTCGAACAACCCAGGAAACCATCCTCTCCAGGGTTTCTTCCTTTGGCTACCTCCACCCCCATGGAGTGTTCCAGAGCTCTCTCTTTGAAGCTGTCTAAGCTGCCTCGGCCGGGGATGGGTTGCAGACACATGCACTGACTTCGATATCTCCGAGCCGGGCCTCTCTTCTGCAGTCCAGTCTCTAGCAGAAACGGCTCGCTTGGCAGTCCGTGTCCCCAACACGAACATCGCAGACACTAGACCTTCCCTAACCCACTCAGCACTTATCCCTTATGCAGCAGTAAATGGCACATTTATTGTTTCAGCTGCTCGGGCAGTCTTCCTTGACGGGCGTTCCACCCGCTCTAATATCTGATCCAGTAGACGAACCACAACCCTGCCTTCCAAATTCATCCAAAACGGTCATTTTCCACCTCCTTCCCAGAAATCATGCCAACAGTCCATCTCTCATCCACACTGCCAAGCCCACTGGTGATTCTGCTTCAGCCCTCACCACTACCAGCCTGTTCTCAACATGGCTATCTGAGCGGCCCAGAACCATGTTCCCAGAGCCCATCCCTGGACCCTGTTTTCTCTACCTATAGATATCCCCGGTGGATGCAAAGATGCAGCTTCTCCTTCTCCACTGAATCATGCGTATAAACGAGCAACAGTTTCTTCCTCCATAGGTAAAGCCTCTTGCCTGAAGGTGCCCCTTTGCTTTCCCTTTACAAGAAAGTCTTTCAAGAACGGATTCTCGGGGGCTGGAGAGGTGGCTCAGAGGTTAAGAGCACTGACTGCTCTTCCAGAGGTCCTGAGTTCAATTCCCAGCAACCACATGGTGGCTCACAACCATCTGTAATGAGATTTGGTGCCCTCTTCTGGCCTGCAG
>NW_004955142.1:0-1040 GCF_000317375.1 Microtus ochrogaster
TTAGGACTGCATAAGCAAAGACATGTATGTACTGAATTGTTAGGACTGTATGAGCAAAGACATGTATGTACTGAATTGTTAGGACTGTATAAGCATCCTTAAAGATGACTGTCATCTTTGCAAAATACTGAGACTGCAGGCTTCTGGGCATTGTGGTTCAGCCATGTAATTCTAGCACTTGGGAGGCTGAGGCAGAGGGATTATCACTTGTTTAAGGCCAGCATTGGTTAGGGTAAAACCTTGTTCTTTTCTTTAAAAAAAATACAAAAAATACTGTGCGCAATGAACTTCATTTATTTTAGGCAACATGGCAAACAAGATTAAGTCACGTTAGAGTTAATTGATATTAATTACAAAGATGTCACAACAATTTTCTACTCGTGGTTATATTGTTCAGTTTATCTGCTTGGATTTTTTAGCTGTCTTGACAGATTATTTTTCATAATTATGGAAATTAAAGGGGATTTTATACATAAAATTTATAATAAAACACATTATAATAAGAATCTTAGTCATCAAAGGGTAACAACCATTATTTTTTCTTTTGAGATTACAGAAAACAGCTTAATAATTTATGTCATTTTATTAATTGTAGACTTTCTGCTGAGGAAGTAATGCAGTGGTCTCAGTCTCTGGAAAAACTTCTTGCCAACCAGAGTAAGTATTCATGAACTATCCATTGTTTGGAGGTAAGATCTTTAATTCAGTAGATTGGATGTCTGATTAATGTATATTTTCAAAGGAAGGAAGGAGCATTACACAAAAAGTAATAGTTTAGTTTTTCTAAGTTCATTGGTAATTTCATCACAATAAGACTTGGTAGAATAGTACTAGATTTTACCACTGTCTTTTAGACAAATCTGCCAGGACAACTACAAAATACATGTTTTCGCGAATTCAAGAACAAAACTAAAATTATGTTGGGTTACGGGGAAGATGGCTGATTGGTTAAGAGTGCTTGCTGCTCTTTTTTTATTATTTATTTATTAAGGATTTCTGCCTCCTCCCCGTCACTGCCTCCCCTTTCCCTCCCCCTCCCC
>NW_004955143.1:0-1040 GCF_000317375.1 Microtus ochrogaster
TTCTCTCTCTTTTTTTCTCTCTCTCCCTCCCTCTCATACATCCCTGTGGCCTTCAGTGGGACAGCTTATCTCTGATGCACCGTGTCCCTTATCATTAAGAGGCTAATCTGAGCTTCTTCACATGTGGTCACAAGGTCCAACACATAACAGAAGTAGGAAAGCCTCAGAGCACCGTCACTTCAAATCCATTAGAGACTTAAATTAAGTCCCATGTCCAGTCGCCAAATCAGAATAGAAGGGGTTGCCAAGTACACAGGTGTGAACAAACCCCAGGGTTTCACAGATCTGTTTCCTAGAGAGTAGGAGGAAAGCGAGCTGACCAAGTCCCTGCACTCAGGAAACCTGTTTCTTCCTTTGCTCTATCAGTACTTAGGTTTTAAAACATCTGAATTTTGCCAAGCACTCCAATGAAGCTAGCGATGGGGGGAGAAGGGTCCCCTAACCCAGTTCTGACCTTCTTTGCAGCCAGGATCTCAAACTCTTGAGAGCAAGGAGCCACCAGCAGGTTGATGACAGGCCCAGCAATCAATGAAATCCCCAGCTGAATATAGGGAAACAGGATAAGACCCAAGCCATTTGGGGTAGGGGAAGAGGCTGCAAGCTACAGTAATAGGAGACAGGGCTGTTTGGTGTCCTAATGAGATTACCTTGACAGCCCCTGGAAAAGACTCCAAGGGCAGCACTGAATGCAAAGGTGACCAGAGCGTGACCATAACAACCACAAAGGGCCAGAGACTCTTTTGTACAGCTAAACATCTGCCTTCCTACCACCAATGTGGCAGAGCAAGAACCATTGGCCTAACTGGGAAGTTTGGGTGGGCCAGTGTCATTTCTCCAACAGGGGTCCAACAAAGCCGGGCGGTGGTGGCGCACGCCTTTAATCCCAGCACTCGGGAGGCAGAGGCAGGCAGATCTCTGTGAGTTCGAGTCCAGCCTGGTCTACAGAGGGAGTTCCAGGACAGGCTCCAAAGCTACAGAGAAACCCTGTCTCGAAAAACCAAAAAAAATAAAATAAAATAAAAAAACAGGGGTCCAACAGT
>NW_004955144.1:0-1040 GCF_000317375.1 Microtus ochrogaster
TTGGCTAAGAGTGTTATAATTAATATAGTTTTGTGTGATTATTTGGGTATGGGTAGCCAGGAAATGAAAGTGCAGTCTCTGTTTACATGATGGTACCTAGCATCTGGCATGGATCCACATAAGACCTAAAAAGGCTTAAAAAAAAAATAAGAAGGCTTCTAGACCCACAAAAATGGGAGCCAAATACAGCTTCTTGGTAGCTGCATATTTTCGGATATGCTCTGTTTTCTGGCGGCAAACAGAGGTGCTGTTCCTTTAAGAGACAACAACCTAGTTTGGACTGGTGACACAAAAGGCTCCGGCTCTTTTGTTAGGTCCCACTAAGGAGCACTTGAATGGGGTTTGTGGGTAGCTGCAAGTTACTTGGTGGCAGTGTGGGTCAAGTTCTTCCAAGAGTTGGGGGGTAAACATAGCTCCCAGAGCTGGTGGTATACAGACCTCTGCCGTACTGGAAACATGAGCTGGGTGGAACCATCAGCTAAAGCAGCTGTTTTAGTCCTAGCCATGCCTACTTGACACATTATAACAGTGATCTAAACAAGGATTACAGATACACAGTAAAGACAGATTCAGGCAAAAATAAACCTCTGCACAGATGATAATATGTTTTAACAATGTACATAAGCTTAAGAAAAAAAGAAAATGGGTACACACAGTTTTAGAAAGAGTTTTTAAAAATAAAGCAAAGTCTTTAAACAAAAAGTAAAAGTAATATAAAAAAAGTCATGTGAAGATGGAAAATACACAGAGAGTCTGGATTATGCACCCTATTGTGTTTTGAACTTTTTGACTGTTAATGAGCAAACTGCTTAGAGACATTTTCTTGTGTGTGCTGCTAAGCTAAAACAACATAAAGGTATCTTGACTTCAAAATTTGAAACTAAGGATATGTTTCTTTGGAAAAGGGGTTCAGCCTTTTTTTTTCCCCACAGAAGATGGGAACCCGTGGATTCCTTCTAGGCTAATGTGGTTTGATAGAACATGAACCTCCTCCCCTCAAAATGTCTCCATGAATTCTAAAAAATTGTTCATCCAACAAA
>NW_004955145.1:0-1040 GCF_000317375.1 Microtus ochrogaster
GGAGAAAAGAGAGACCAACTCTTTCAGGTGCATGTTGGTTGGTTGTGTGGTACATTTCAAATTTCCATCTATCCTGGCCAGTCACCCACAGTAGAGCATGGTTTGATGATGAAGCTATCTTTGATTCATTTCTGTTGCTGTAAATAACCTCACACCAGCATTTCTTTAAATAACTTCAATAAAATTGTTTGGTTTATCAAGACAAACTTTGGTTCTATCCATACTCAGCTTTGTCATCGGTTCCCTATCTGTGGTGAGTGAACATTTGTTCACAACTTCCCAGGAATAATGTCATACAACCTTAGGTGTCCATCATGTCCTGTTCTATATCTTATTATTTATAAGCTTTTGAAAAACCCTTCACTCTGGGTATTTTCTCCCTTACTATGATGCATGCATTGAGGAAAGCCCTTTTACTATCAACTTGTCTGCAAATGAAGAAGCTTATTTTTGATTTCTCTTTATTCTAGGAGGAGGATACCTAAAGAACATAGTTCGTTCTTGTAAAAGTTTTTGTTAATAGATTGTAATATAGAGAATTGATTTGACTTCGGGTAATGATGATAGCATCAGTATGGTGTTATTAACGTAGCCATGCTGCCGGCTTAAATAGCAGCAACTTAATAGCGCTATCAGAACTATTAAAGTATACATTCTAAAGCTACAAATGTCCCTGTAGTACTTAAGCTGTTTTTGATTGTTATGGTAATTCTTTTTATTACTGCCCAGACACTGAAGGTTGGTTCTCAATTTTTTAAATGATATGATAATTGTATATATTTATGAAGTTCTATATGGTTTCAATATTATGTATATATGTATATTATGTTAGCTCAAATAAATATGTATTTCCTTTAGAAAATATTTCTTGGACTGGAAATATTGTTCATATTTTAAGAGTGATAACTAAGTAATTGTGAGGACTGGAATTCAGGTCCTAGCACCAACTAAAGATGTCTAGTGTTTTTCTAAGTCTTTTAACTTCAATTCTGAGAGATTTAACACCCTGCTTCAAATCTTGGGTACTCCTGAACATTTAT
>NW_004955146.1:0-1039 GCF_000317375.1 Microtus ochrogaster
TTTTCTGTTAAGAAGTATCTGTATGCTTAATATGAGGTATTTTAAGTCCTCGTATAAATAAAATATTATTGTGAACTGATTTCAACAAAGTAGGGATGATTTGGAAGTCCCCTTTGTATGCTGTGATTACCATTGATTAATATAGAACTCCTTTGAGCCTGTGGCAGAGCAGATCAGAACTATACAGGGAAAGCTAGGCTGAATACTGGGAGAAAGAAGACGGAGTCAGGGAACCCCGGGCGGCAGAACGTGGTCGGAACCCGGGCGGCAGAACGTGGCCAGAGGACATCTATCGCAGCCAGCGGGGGACCAGCTGGGACCAGCTGGGACCGGAGCGACAGCAGAGGTCACAGGCTGCTGGCAGTGGAAACCGTCCCAGCAGCAGAAGCAAGCTGCAGGGACCGCGAGCAACACCAAGATCAGATCACCCCACTACAATTAAATCAAAGAGTAGCGGCGGAGACAGAGGCACGGCACACAGTCTTGGCGGAGACAGAGGCGTGGTGAGCAGTCGTGGCGGAGACAGAGGCGCTGCGCACAGTTGTGGCAGAGAGGCGCGGCAATCAGGAATAGGGTTTGGGGGACCGGCGCAGCGACAGACGCAAACGGCGGGGACCGTCGTGGAGGCAGACGCAAGCGGTGGGGACCAGCGCAGTGGTAGACGCACGAGGCGGGGACGGGCGCGCAATAAGGAGAGCAGATCACCCCACTACAATTAAATCAAAGAGGTAGGCCTTTTGTTGGCAAGGCCACTGGCAAACCGGGAGCCTGGTCCTGATCCTGAAGACCTTCAGAGGCCTGAGAGGGTTCTTGGCCTGTGGCAGGAACCAGGAAACAGAGCAAGGGCATTTGGTAAGCAGAACCCTGCCAACAGGGAAACCTGATCCGGTTTTAAAAGACCCATTAGATAGGATCAATAGGAAGAGATGGGCAGGCGCCAAGGCAAGAATCCACCCAACAACCTGAAAAACAACATGAAAACACCAGAACCCAATGATCTTACAACAGAAGTATTTGAACACCCTAACACAGAAGAAGT
>NW_004955147.1:0-1039 GCF_000317375.1 Microtus ochrogaster
AAGGTGAGCATCCAAACTGGCTAGGCTCCCACAAAGCCAGTACATGCAGTAGGATCAAAACCCAGTGCCATTGTCCTTGGTTTCTCATCAGCCCTCATTGTCCGTCATGTTCAGAGAGTCTGGTTTTATCCCACGCTTTTTCAGTCCCAGTCCAGCTGGCCTTGGTGAGCTCCCAATAGATCAGCCCCACTGTCTCAGTGGGTGAGTGTACCCCTCGCGGTCCTGACTTCCTTGCTCATGTTCTCCCTCCTTCTGATCCTCATTTGGACCTTGGGAGCTCAGTCCGGTTAACGTTATTTCTGGTCATTGATAGTGTCTGTATGCATCATTGCTAGTCTGAGGAGTTGATTATTTATTTCTGTGTATGTCCATGCCTGAGAACTTGAGTTTAATGCATGGAACTCACAGTAGATGGAGAGAAACAATTTCAATAATTGTCCTCTGAAGCCTACACATGCACTGATACTCATGTCTCCAAGCACACACACAGACACACAATCAATAATACAAATAAAAAGTAAATAAAATAACATTACCTGGTCCTCTGGCTTGTGTGATTTTTTTTGGCTTTTAAAAAAAGTATTAGTATCTCTGTTGATCATTCAGTTCAGTGTACATATTTCATATGGTGGGTTTGAAATTTTCTCCAGACATAAATTCTGAGTGCTCATTGATCATAACTCATTGAGTTATTTTCTCCAGAATAATGATTTGTTCTGGTTCTTTGCCCAGGATTTGAACAAAATGTTCAGTTTTCAGGTTTCTTAGAGTAGGAGGGGAAATTTGCAGTATTTATTCCACCATCTGTAAAAAAATTCAAGCCCCTTAATGTTCTTCAATTTTTACTGTCACTTGAACCCATGAGAATTGCCCACAGACATTTGTGGGATATAAATGGTCATTGTTATCATCCCATCATAGCCTTCTATGCTGCCTTGTGTCTTGGTAACTGTGGTTCAGCAAGCAGAGGATGGAAACGTGATAAGAAGTTTAACAGCACCATCACCAGTTCGGTTGATTCTTTTTTTTTTTTTTTTTT
>NW_004955148.1:0-1039 GCF_000317375.1 Microtus ochrogaster
GAGGAGGAGGAAAAACTGAGAGTGTGGGCCCTTGGGTAAGTGCTGTCATGTGTGGAACCAGATCTCCCTAGACAGAGTGCACATCCCTCACCCCCCTTTCTTCCTTCTCTCTTCCCCCCATTCCCAAGCAAACACTGACTGGCTTCCTGCCTCTACAGAGACAAGTTTGCATTTTCTAGAGTGTTCTGCAGATGAACATGGGCCTGGCTTTGCTCACTTTGGCTGTCAGGGTGAAGAGACATTGCTGTTCCAGCTGAACCCTTCAGCTCGGGAACCAGGCCAGGGAGCTCCTGGCTCTGGGAGACCCAGGGTTTTGTTTTGTTAGGCTGTGTAAGCTTTATTTTTCTTTTAAATAATTTATCTATTTTGTGTGCCTTGGTGTTTTGCCTGCATTTATGTCTGTGTGAGGGTGTCAAATGTTGGAGTTACTGACAGTTGTGAGCTGCCATGTGGGTGCTGGGATTTGAACCCAGGTCCTTTGGAAGAACAGGCAATGCTCTTAACCACTGAGCCATCTCTCCAGCCCCCTTTTTTGGATTTTTGAGACAGGGTTTTTCTGAAGTTTTTGGTGCCTGTCCTGGAACTAGCTCTTGTAGACCAGGCTGGCCTCGAACTCACAGAGATCCGCCTGCCTCAAGAAACCCTGTTTTGAAAAAAAGAAAGGAAGGAAGAGATAAAACAAAGAAAAAACGCTGGCCTTAACTCTTTCCTTCATCTCTCAGGAGAATGCTGTCAAGCAACTTCTCTTTCTTGTTTGTGCACAGAGAACAGACAGAGATCTGAAAAGGGGCTGGGGAGTGACTCAGTGGTTAAAGGCACCTGCTACTCTTGCAGAGGACCTGGGTTAGGTTTCCGGCATCTACCTGAAGCTCACGACCATCTGTAACTCCAGTTCCAGGGAATCTGATACTCTCTTCTGGCCTCCACAGGTCCTGCACACACATGACACACTTACATACGTGCAAATCAAACACTCGTACACATAAAATAAGTTCAGCTGTGTGCGATGGTACATGGCACACACCTTTTAATCCCAGCA
>NW_004955149.1:0-1039 GCF_000317375.1 Microtus ochrogaster
GTTATAGATAATCTCTTCCTAGTTCTAGTTTTATGTATAATAGAAGTTAATTATTTGTAGTAAACTGTTTAACCCTGGCTGGCTGGTCTAATTGTTTTTAGATAAGGTTAGCCATGTGCATCACAAACTTGAATTCATGTAAAAATATTAATATTTATCATGTGTGATAATAAAGCTTTTAAATTGAGAAAAATTTTACTGTCTTCTCCCCCCCCTCCCCCCCAGTATGAGGTTGATGAACTCCGTCGAAAGAAAGAGATCACAGTGAGAGGAGGCGATGTCTGTCCCAAGCCTGTCTTCGCCTTCCATCATGCGAACTTCCCACGTAAGTGCTTTAATCCTGCATTAAGTGGTAGGTTGCTTAAAAGTTTTTTTTTTAAGGCTCAGAATTTTGTTGACAAATAGAAGCCTTTTTAAAAAGAAAATAGACAGGAAATGATGGGCTCATGCCTTTAATCTCAGCACTTGGCAGCAAAACTCTGAGTTTGAGATTAACCTGGTCTACAGAGTAAAGTAAGTTCCAGGATAGCCAAGGCTGCACAGAGAAGCCCTGTATTGGAAAGCCAAAAAAGAGAGAGGGAAAAAAGAAAAGATGGTAGCTTATTGGCCAATCAGATGGTTCAGTGGTGAGAGTGTTTGGACCACCTAAGTTCAGCCTTTGGAACCCAGATAAACATGGAAGGAGAAAACCAACTGCATGAAGCTCTCCTCCGACCACCACACACTCACTCTGGCACATCACACATGCACACAGTAATAAAGTTAAAAGTTTCTTAGGTTTTTATTTTTCATGACAAAGTCTCACTGTATAGATCAGGCTGGCCTGAAACTCAAGAGATAACTTGCCCCTGCCTCCCAAGTGCTGGGATTAAAGGTAGGTGCCACTATACCTGGCTTTAAATAGTAATTTAATGTGAGTTTTCAATTTTTTTTTTTGTTTTGTTTTTCGAGACAGGGTTTCTCTGTAGCTTTGGAGCCTGTCCTGGAACTCCCTTTGTAGACCAGGCTGGCCTCGAACTCACAGAGATCCGCCTGCCTC
>NW_004955150.1:0-1039 GCF_000317375.1 Microtus ochrogaster
CTCTGAGCCACCTCTCCAGCCCTAGAGGCAACATTTACCTTGAGTGACTTTAAGGCGTGGCACACACAAGATCAGGTCAGAGAGTGGGACCCTCACGTCTGACTTCCTCCAGCAAATTCAGCCAATGCTCCAAGTATGTGCTCCCATGGCAGCTCATGAGGCAGGAATAGAAGCAATGGGTGCCTCTTTAACGAGATCACAGAGAGCTCGGGTCAATTTAGAACACAAAGTGTTCCTCTGTCTCAAAAACAAAAAAAAAAAGCTTTTAACTAAAAATAAATTTTAAAAAAGGGCCAGCGGGGGCTGGAGAGATGGCTCAGTGGTTAAGAGCACTGACTATTCTTCCAGAGGACCCGGGTTCAATTGCCAGCACCCACATGGCAGCTCACAACTGTCTGAAGATCTGGTTCCAGGGGATCTGACACCATATCTGGCAAAATCTAAGAGAAGAAAAAAAAAGAAAAAAAGAAAAAAGAGCTAGCAAGATGGCTTATCCAATAAAGGTACTTGCCATCAAACCTGACAACCTCAATTTGATTCTGAAGACCACGTGGTGGAAGGAGGCCAGCACCTCCTGCGAGTGGTTCCAAGCATGCTCATGCATGTGTGGATGCACTCGCGCACACATGCACAAATGCATACATATATAATTTAAAAACTAGATGCTTGGGCCCCACTAAAGACCACTGAAATCTGAATTCTTAAATCTAGAAGCTCTGTGTCTTCTTATTTATTTTTCTGGTGCAAAGTGGACATTTCACATTCAAACGACGGCACTCCATTTCCTGCACAGCGCCTGCGTTCTAGTTCCATTTCCATTGTTGTGACAAAATACAGCTTAGGGGGAAGGGTTTATTTTAGCTCACAGTCCATCACAGCCAGGAAGTCAAGGGTCCGGGATTTAAAACAGCCAGTCACATCACATCCACAGTAGAGAGCAGAGAAATGAGGGCATGCTCAGGCTCCATTCATTTCTTCCTCTCGCCTACAGTCTAGGATGCAAACCAGGGAATGGTGCCACCCACTTTTCTTCCCACAT
>NW_004955151.1:0-1039 GCF_000317375.1 Microtus ochrogaster
AAATTTCACATCTAGTATTCAGTGATATAGTCTAAGAAAACAATTTTAATTTGAAAAATGAAAACAATCTGGGCATGGTAACACACATCTGTCATCTTATCATTTAGGATGTTGAGGCAAGAGAATCAGGAGTTCGAGGCCAGCCTCAGTACATGGTGAATTTTAGACCAGCCTGACTACATGGGTTCCTGTCTAATTCAAACAAAGTAAAAGCAAAGTTGTTTGTCTCTAGATATGCCACACAAACACAGCATGTACACACATACACACAACACACGTACACACAACACACATGCACAACACATACACACACAACACACATACACAATTCCCAGCCCCTCTCTTGGTATCTTTGACTCTAGCCAGGCTGAAATTGGCAGGGAGCCATTCCATTGACTGTCGATGCTCAAGAGGGATCGCCTTTAGGAGGGGCTTTATCACTCCATCTCCTCCGGACTTGATCTTGGCCCGATTCCCAGGCTCTGAGAGGCAGAGTCCTGTTTGCCTGGAGGTGGGACATGTTGCTGCAGACCTCTGGGCCTCAAAAGTTATCCTGCAGTCCTAATCGGTAATTCATGGGACACTAAGTCCAAAGTGATCTGTCCAATGGGGCAGATTCCCTACCACCCTTTGTCAGAAGGCCTGACTTACTCCAGGTTGGAAAGGGGCTGCTGCCTGTGGACTTGACTCCGGGAAAGTCCTGCCCCTGAGCAATGTGCAGCGTGGAAATGATAACGGTTAATATTTACTTACCATTTCCTGTCTGCATGTTTATTTAGGTTACCTCACCTCATTTTTTCTTCCTTTGTTTTGTGAGACAGGGTCTCTCTACATAGTTTTGGTTGTTCTTTTTTTGTTTGTTTGTTTTTCTTTTTCTCCCCCAAGACAGGGTTTCTCTGTGTGTACCCCTGACTGTCCAGGAACTCACTTTGTAGACCATACTGGTCTTGAACTCACAGAGATCCACCTGCTCTGCCTCCCAAGTGTTGGGATTAAAGGTGTCGTGCGACGCCAAGACTCCTCTTAATTCTTTTTTTTT
>NW_004955152.1:0-1039 GCF_000317375.1 Microtus ochrogaster
GAGCCACCATGTGGTTGCTGGGAATTGAACTCAGGACCTTTGGAAGAGCAGGCAATGCTCTTAACCACTGAGCCATCTCTCCAGCCCCTGCTGATTACTTTTTGATCAATAATTTAGTAGTGGTTCTCAAATGCTCCCATCAGAATCACCCGAATGGCTTATTAAGTTACAGGTAGCAGAGCCCATCTAGGGTTTGTTTCCATAGGTCTGAAGTCCTAATTTCTATCAAGTTTTAGGTGGTGCTGATAATTCACACCCTGAGCACCAACTCGTCTAATAATTGCCTATTTTGTGTATGTAAACCCTCGATGTTAACGCACAGCGGTGTTGCTGCTCTGGGCATAGGCTAGTCTTTCCATAGGCTACAAATCAGGCTTTGGTATTCATAGCCCTTAGTGCAGTGTTGGAACACTAGTAATGAAAGCAGGGAATACTGAACATGCTTTCTTGGCACCTAAGGTTTTTCATTTTTATTAAATTAATGAATTAATTTTTTCCCAGCCTGATCACAGTTTCCCCTCCCTCCTCCCTCTCCTCTCAGTTCCTCCCCCCAACCTCTGCTACCCACACTTATTATTTAGTGTATATGAGTACATGTCTGTCTGTGTACCACATGCATGTCTGCTTCCTGAGGAGGTGGTGAACTTTCTTGTGGATCCTGGGAATCAAATCTGGATCCTTTGCAAGAACAAGTGCTCTTAATCACTGAGCAGACTCTAGCCCCGGCTCCCAGGTATTTTAAGTATCTGAACTAGAGACACTTGGTGCTGGAAGACCATTGTAATGTAAAATGAAGATTTAAAATCTCCATAACTCCTAGCCAGGTGTAGTAGTGCAAGCCTTTAACCTCAGAACAGGGAGTTTAATTCTGGCCCTAGAGAGTCAGAAGCAGGCAGATCTTTAAGAGTTCAAAGCCAGTCTGGTCTATATATATATAGTTCTAGGACAGCCAAAGCTACATAGTGAGACCCTGTCTCAAACAAAACAAAGCAAAACACTTTTTTTTTTTTTTTTTTTGGTTTTTCGAGACAGGGTTTCT
>NW_004955153.1:0-1038 GCF_000317375.1 Microtus ochrogaster
GCAGCTGCTTCTGCAGCCTGACCTTCAACACTTTATCCGCCTGTTGTGGAGCTGTTCCCTCCTAACTGAACACTGGCTCCTGAAGGGCACTGGGGGCTCAGGGGAAACCCACTGGGCTCTTAAAGCACACAGAGTCCCAAGACCTATAGACTTGTCCCCAAGGTTATATATGCAATTGCTGGGGGGAGCAGACACTTGTAGAGACAGCTGTGAGCCTTGGGGTGCAGGGCTTTGATACCTTGTTACTCAAGCCCAGCTGAGTATTTCAGTGATGCACCCATGCGTCTGTCCCTAAGGTAGACATGTTTACAGTAATTACTGTGGTCTTTTCTCAGTATGGTGTCTTTTGGGGTGAATAGATATTTGCTCACGTCTGTCCAGGGCCACATGAGAGATGTTCTGATTCAGGATGTTTCTGTATATGTGTTGCTTTTATTAGCTAACGAATAAAGCTGTTTCAGCCAATGGCTTAGCAGAGTTAAGTCAGATGGGAAATCTTAAGAGATATATATAGAGAGAAAGTAGGCAGAGTCAAAGAGATGCCATGTAGCAGCCTAAGCAGAAGGATGCTGGAACCTTACTGGTAGGCCATCATGGCAATACATAGCTGAATGGAAACGGGTTGATTTAAGATTAACTAGCTAGGAATTAAGACTAAATGGCTAGGATATTAACTAGCTAGCTACAAACACACTTGAACCATTGGCCAAGCACTGTTGTAATTGATATAGTTTCTGTGTATTTATTTGGTCTGGGCAGCCGGGAAACCAACGACTAGTCTCCATTTACGGTGTTGCTACTCATCCATCGGTGGGCTGGGGACACCCAGACTTGGGTCACTTGAGTCCTCTTCAAGGTGAGAACACTGGAATTTTCTCTTAGCTGAAGTAGCTCATGGCTATTTCAGTTAACAAATGGCAAATCTTAGCATGGCTTAGGGAAGGCACAGAATCTGAACTCCTGCTTGTCTTTTCCTGTCCATATTTGCTATTCCTGATGGATCTTCCTCATCCAAAGCCCGATTCATTGAAGTCAGGG
>NW_004955154.1:0-1038 GCF_000317375.1 Microtus ochrogaster
GAACTAAAATCAATCAAAGAGAGAAAGAAAGACATTTTATATTAGTCACAGGAAAAATCTATCAAGAGGTAAACTGAACACTGATCATCTATGCCCCAAATACAAGGGCTCTCTCATATGTAAAAGAAATCCTTCTAAAACTTAAACTATACATTAATCCACACACACTACTAGTGGGATACTTCTACAGTCTCACCAGAAGACAGGTAAGTCAGAATAAAAATTAACAGAGAAATAAGGGAACAGATGCTATGACTCAAATGTACATAAAAGAAATCTACAAAATATTCCATCCAAACATAAAAGAATATAGCTTCCTGTCAGCACCTCAGAACCTTCCCAAATAGTGACCACATACTTTGTAACAAAGCAAACTTCAACAGATACAAAAAAAATGGAATAACCCCATGTATCTTATCAGATCACCAAGATTTAAAACTAGAATTCAATAGCAATGATAATTTCAGAAAGCTCCCAAACACATTTAAATTAAACAATGCTCACCTGAATCATCAATGTGTCAAGGAAGAAATAAAGGGATAAATTAAAGACTTTTTAAAATGGATAAGAAATGAACAGATAACATATCCAAATTTTTGGGGCACAATAAAATCAGTGTTAAGAGGAAATTTCATAGCAGTAAATGCCTATATAATGAAGCTGGAAGAATCCCACACTGATAAATTAATAGAACCTTTGAACACTTTAGAACAAAGAGAAGAAAACACACCTAAGAGAACTAGATGGCAATAAAGAATCAAATTGAGCTGAAATCAACAAAATAGAAACAAAGAAACCAATACAAAGAATCAATGTGACAAGGATTTGGTTCTTTGAGAAAATCAATAAATAGAAAAACATTTATTTGAACTAAACCAAAGTCAGAGAGAGCATATCCAATTAACAATATCAAGAATGAAAAGAGTGACATAACAGACATGGAGAAAAACCAGAGAATGATGATATCATATTTTGAAATCCTGTACTCTACAAAATTGGAAAACTTAAAAAAATGGAAAACTTTCTAGATAAATATCA
>NW_004955155.1:0-1038 GCF_000317375.1 Microtus ochrogaster
GCGTAGCTGGGCTCAGGCCACTGTTATACATAGGTGCTCTTTGTTTAAATTGAGCTGGCAGTGTAGGACTTGGAGCATTGGGCTCCTCAGGGGGTCGGCTGGCTTCCCGGGATGGAGGGGCTGCAGGCAGAGCAGATTTACTAAGGAGAGTTATTCAGGAAAAGGAGTATACCTCAAATCTATTCATCCCAGTCTCCAGGCTGTCTGCTCCAGACATCATATTCTGGAGACAATAGGCTCAACTCAAATCTTCCAGGTTCTGACAGCAACTGTGTCCCATACCGGCCTGCTCTGTCTTGCTCCAATCACTGCTGACCAGAAACCCTTGCTGGCCATCGCAGCTAGGGACATGTGCCTTGTGCACTACTACCCAGCAGGGCAGAACCTACGTCCTCAGGCATTTCTAGGTCCAGAGATAAAGTTATCCAGGACTCTGGTTAGCTCCTGACCTATGATGAGTTCCCCATAAACTGGGTGCTGGCTACAAGGCACCGCGGAAAGCAATTCCCTCAAGCCTAGCACTCTTTGCTCAGCAGGGTTTCTTAGATGACCCTCAACCCACTAATGAATAGACTAAGCTGAGCCTAATGGAACCAGCTTCCCTCTCCCGCGAACGACTAACCAAAGCTTGTGTCTGACCCTGAAGGAATTATCCCCTCTGCAGTACCCTTCATCAGGGAAGAAACAATCCTCATGACCCCACCCATCCAGAGATTAAGGTGCCAAAAGTGGCAGTTTTGGCAGCCACTCATGCACTCAAAACAGGACTTAGGGCATATTTCTTGGCCAGGAGGAGTTCCCTCCACGCTGCCTGAGATCAAGAGACAATGAGACAGGCGCCTTAATGCTGAGCATCACCACGTGTGCAAGGCTACTTCCTAGGTGCACATGCTAGGGCAAGCCCTTGTGTGGGCTTAGCATACTGCAGGCTACTCACCTGGGGGAGTCTCAGAGCTGGGGATGTATGATGAGGCAGGTACCACACTGGGGGTAGAGGGCAGATAACTTGTGGAGGGAAGTGCTGGCTCACTATTCAAA
>NW_004955156.1:0-1038 GCF_000317375.1 Microtus ochrogaster
ATATATATATATGCTTGGATCTCAGACAAGGGCACCCTATCTCATTAGATGGTATGAGGTACCATGTGGTTGCTAGGAATTGATCTCAAGACCCCTGGAAGAACAGCCTGTGCTCTTAACTTCTGAGCTTTCTCTCCAGCCAATTCACAGGGCATTTTCAACAGGGTCATGGGCAGGCCAGGAGGGAGCTGGCCAAGCTGGAAACTGGGAGCAGGCAATGTCTTCCAAATGGTCAGGATGGGTTTCCCTTTGTGGCCGTGAAGCTGGATAGGTGGAATTGATATGGTCCACATCATTGTTCCATCCCTCAGGCCACTGCCCCATTCCCTTGGTTCTCAACTCTTTCAAGGTCCTCTCAGGTCGGTGAAGCCACTTTCCCTCAGCCTGCTTCCTGTGACTTAGTATGTATGCTAGCACCCACAAGAAAGATGCCCGCACTACATACTGCTCAGACAGAGGGCATCTCATGGATTCCTGTTTTACGCAGAGCCCAAACAGTGTCCTCTGTGAGCCCTCTCGATCACCTTAGAGGTTTGATGTAGAAGCCCAAGGTGACTGAAGATGTCTTTTACCTTGCTGATTCCAGATGTTTCTGCCACATCTGAAAGTGGTACAACAGGGCATGGCCTCTGCAAAGGCTTAGTGTGAACGTGTCACCCTTTCCCGCAGCTGCCACCAGCAGTAAGCTGTGCTAGTGGCCGAGTGCACAGGTGCTGGGGTCCTCCTGGGAAGCCCAGTGGCTTTCTTCTCATTGCCTCTCACTTCTCACATGCAGACAGTCCGTCTTACAGGAAGCTTAGGTGTAGGCAAGTGGGGTTCACCAACTACCGATGATAGCCGTGAGCAGCATAACTGAAACCCAACTTTTCTGCCAGTTTTGTATTTTAAGTACTTTGTGGTATAAGTTCATTGAATCCTCTTTTTTAATATATAAAATGTTCTGTCGGGCTGGAGAGATGGCTCAGTGGTTAAGAGCATTGCCTGCTCTTCCAAAGGTCCTGAGTTCAATTCCCGGCAACCACATGGTGGCTCACAACC
>NW_004955157.1:0-1038 GCF_000317375.1 Microtus ochrogaster
CTCTACCACTGAGCCACATCCCAGCCCCTCACTGGGGGATTCTAGGCAGGGGCTCTACCACTGAGCCACACCCAGTCCTCACTGTGGGATTCTCCAGCACTGTACTCAATCCCCAGCCTCTCCAAACATGTAAACACTCATTATGCCCTTTTTGGAGGTGGGGGGCATTCTAACCGTTTTACTGTTTAGAAAGACTGAGGCATGTGCGGGTTTTTCAAGTTCTTGGAATCAACAAGAGGCAGAGACAGAGACATGAGATTCAAATGCATGCCCCTGACTCCCGTGCCCACACAATTCTTCCCCGACTCAAAGGGATACCACTTCCCTTGTGTGCTCTGTGGATAATTATTTTGCTGAATCGACTCACTGGTATTCATCTCTAAATCCAATTCTTGTTACAGGGGCCATGTGTGGCCAGATAAGCTCCCAATTAAGCCTCTGGCCTCTTGCCTCATTCGCCTCCCAGCTGGGAGCTCCAGCTGGGCTCTGCACACACCATTCCAAGCCTTTGGACTCTGTGGAATCCACTGGCTCCCGTCTGAGCTCTCCCTTCCCCACCCACTTTCCAGGAACTGCCTGCCAGTCATGTGCGTTCTCATTAATCACTTCCAGGGAAGGCAGGAGACAATATAATTGCTCCGTGTACACCTGTCAGGTAGACACTGCATCAAGAGCATGTTTAAGGTTGTTTTTAGTTCTGATCAGAGTGATTGAAACAGATGTACCTCATGGGTCTTATTAAACGGCGGGGAAAATTAGTCATCAGACGTCTGGGTTCTTCTGTGATTTGTCTGTATGCAGATGCGGCTGCGTTTAACCCGTTAGATTAACAGTTCTTTCTTTCACTGATCGATAGTGAAGACTGGGCAAGCCGGAGGAGGGGGTCCATTAAACACAGACACAGAATGGTGGTTGTCTGTTGTGATGCTCTCCTGTGGAAGGGTTGGAAATAAATTGCAGAGACAGAGATAGAGATAGAGACAGAGAGAGAAGAGAGGAGAGGAGAGGAGAGGAGAGGAGAGAGAGAGAGAGAGAGAG
>NW_004955158.1:0-1038 GCF_000317375.1 Microtus ochrogaster
TTAAACACAGTAGCAGATAAAGATTAATTTACATGTAAGACTACCTTTTGGTATATTTAATTAAAATTAAATTTTGATGGTTAAACATAGTTGCATGATTTTTTAAGAGTTATGATTATAATATATAAGAATGAATAAGTTAAGAAAGACATCACACCATTTCTAAAATTAGCAAATAGCACAGATATATAGTACCTGAGTTACAGACACAATATATGTATATACACCAAAGGGCTTTTAATGGAGAGAAAAAATAACAATCCTATGATAACAGTTGTTCCAAGAAAAGCAAGGGGAGAATGGGAGTTATGAAAGATTGTGACTTGTAGCATTTATTATTTATTAAGAAAACATGATAATACGCCAAAGCTTGAGTTTTCTACAGAATGGGAATGTGAAGATATAGTTTATCACTTTTCTCACAAATCTGGTTTTTCAGAAGCACAGTAAAGAAGGAAGACATGGTTGGGATTGCGAAAGAACAATGCAATAATGCAACCACACAACTAAAACTAATTGCTTTGACTGTGTGACTAATTTGATATTAGAAGGACAGACTGGGCTAAGAGTGTATGAAAGTTGAAGGCCTGTAGCATTTTCTTCTGTGACATTGTAACCAAATACTTGAGGAAATAAAGGGGGAAAAGATTTTCTTGTCTCATGGTTTCATAGGTCTCAGTCAATTGTGATGGTAAGCAAGGAGGAGAAGAACAGTTGACACCATGGTTAATTATTCAGGGGGACTATCCTTTATCAAGTCGAAAAATAAGAGAGGAGACAACTTGTGTTCTCAATTCACTTGGCTTTAAACTAGTAACAATTCTTATTTATGGTGGTTTGAATAAAAATGACCCTGAGACTCATAGGGAGTGGTATTATTACAGGTATGGCCTGTTGAAGAAAGGAAGGATGTCACAGTATGGATGGACTTTGAGGTTTCAGAAGCTCAGGCTAGGCCCAGTGGCTAACTTGCTCATCCTGCTGCCTGCGGATCAAAATGTAGACCTCTTAGCTACCTCTCCCACACCAGATATTGCC
>NW_004955159.1:0-1038 GCF_000317375.1 Microtus ochrogaster
AACCTCAAATCCTATGCTATTTATGAGGGACAGGGTGTTCCTTAATTTCTCTTAGTAATTCTGCTCAAAGAATAATATTAACTCATTAGAAGGGTAATATAAATCTGGGGGATCGACCTTCCAACATTATAATAAATTTCCTCTCCCTTTATCACCATTCTAGTGGCTTTTCTGATAAGGATGATGAAAAGATCACAGAGGCTAACCCTGTCTGGAGAAATTTGTTCTCAACTGGGTGTCCTAGAACCCTGGCTACCACTTCTCTGGAGGTGTCATCATCAAAGACCAGTGACTGATGTCTGTTGCTCACTGCTACAAGTCACAATGGATAGTTCCCAATCTGCAGTTCACTGGAGTGGGGGCATCTTTACAATAAGTACCAGTATGGGCCAGTAATAAAATTGTAGGTGAGAGGGGAAAGATGTGTAAAGAGAAGCTGGTGGTAGTACTTGATATTCATGGAGTTTCTATGAACATAGGTTCATAGTAGAATGGTTCAAACACCATTAAAAAAACTTAAGTAGGAAGTATAATGTGCCTTTAAAAAAGAGACTTATGGGTTACTGTCTGTTTCAAAGAGAATTTCCCTTGATGAGAGAAGAAAACTAAACTTACCTGTGGGCACATGTTGTAGGAAATCTTGTAGCTTGTTGCTACCCACCTACTGGGGTGTGGTCTCGTATACTATATATGTGGATATAACTTATGCAAACTTCTATAAATGATCAAACCAAAGCTAAGAGTGCATATAAAAGGCACTGTTATTGTTAGCTTGATAGACACAGGTACATATGTGAGTATCATTACTCCAGAATATTGGCATCCAAATTGGCCTCTTCAAGAGGCAGATGTTCAATTACTAGGAATTGGAACCATATCTCAAGTTAAACAAAGCACAAGATAGGTTAACTGTATCGGGCCAGAAGGTCCAAAGAGGGAAGCTGAGGCCATATGTAGCTGATATTGCAATAAATATATGGGGCTGTGACCTGCTACAGCAGTGGAATATGCAGATTAACATTCCTGCAGTCCCAAGAA
>NW_004955160.1:0-1038 GCF_000317375.1 Microtus ochrogaster
CTGTAATGAGGTCTGGTGCCCTCTTCTGGCCTTCAGGCATACACACAGAAAGAATATTGCATACATACATAATAAATAAATAAATATTAAAAAAACTGAATAATGTCTTGAATGTGCCAAGAGATATCATTGTGTAAAGTAGCCATGTTGCAAGTCCTCTTAATAAAATAGAAACTGCTTTTGCACGGACGTTGTTTACTAATTTGTCATCATAAATGATACTTCAAGGCAATAGTAAGCACGTTCTTTTTATTCCTTGAAGCAGACTTGGGGCAGACACTTTTGTATGGAACTGTTGGCATTGACAGACCTTTTGTCAGTAACATGGGCCTCAAAACATCACAAGGTGGACAACTTTCCGCTTACCAGTTTTACTTCAGGGAATTTGTCCTGAGGATGCAATAATTATGGCTGACGGCAAGAAATAACTTTTCTGTGATAATAATTATCACAGTTAATGGGAATCGGAGACAATAGACATGTCCCCAAATAAAGGACAGTTGAAGTGAGCTGCTGTGTATTTATAGTGTACAGTGTATAATCGCTGAAATGCTACTAATAAACAACGAGCTCTGGGGTTAGAGTTCAGTTGGCAGACTTTTTGTCTGGATACAAGGAGCCTGGGGTTTGATTCCCAGCAGTACACATAACCAGGTGTGATGGCTCATGCCTGTGGAATCAGCTCTGGGGAGCTGGAGGCAGGAGAATCTAAGTTCAAGGTTGTCCTCAGGCTACACAGGAAAAAAGAATGAGGCAGATAAATGTCTACCATATATTAAGAAATGAAGTGAAGATGAAGATGATTTTGAAATCTTGTAGAACATGATTCCATTTTTTGCTAACAATGTATTTCATGTGTAGCAGCATATCTAAATGGTAAGGGTACATCTGATTTCTATTTCTTTGTGGAATTTCCAAGTGTTTCCCAAGACTCATGGTTTCCCTTTCTTTCTTTCTTTCTTTCTTTCTTTCTTTCTTTCTTTCTTTCTTTCTTTCTTTCTTTCTTTCTTTCCCTTCCTTTCCTCCTCCTCCTCCTCC
>NW_004955161.1:0-1037 GCF_000317375.1 Microtus ochrogaster
GGAGGCTGGTCCCCAGAAAGACTGGGACAGAACCCTGGGACCTTCAGCTCCGGAAACTGAGGCAGAGTCATGCGGTGGTGGCACACGCCTTTAATGCCAGCCGTTGGAAGGCAGAGGCAGGCAGATCTCTGTGAGTTCGAGGCCAGTGTGGTCTACAGAGTGAGTTCCAGGACAGGCTCCAAAGCTACACAGAGAAACCCTGTCTCAAGAAAAAAAAAAAAAAAGTTGAGGCAGGAGGATCACAAGTTCAAGGGTAGCTAGACAACTTCGTAAGAATGTCTAAAATAATAAAAACAGATTCCCCAAACCCTAAATCCCATGAGATGTCAAAGAAGTTATTTGAACACGAGCAGAGACTCCTGGCCTGGGCTTGGCATCGGGGTCTAAAGCAGAGGGCAGTGTGCTCAGACCTGCTCCACCAGCAGGAAGCTGGTGCCGTCTCCAGTAAATTGTGTGTTTGGGGCTGGATAGGTTAGGAGGGTGCTGGCAACCTCAGAGGGCTCTGTGTTGCTGGTTAACTGGTGTGTGGACAATCAAGGCCACACATTTGACATGACTGTGCAGGAGAAATGGGGTTTCTCATCTCTGCATTCTCAGAGTGGGGGGCAGGCGGAGCCTGCCAGGCAATCTCCACTGGATAGCCACCCCCTTCCTCAGCTCTACCACCCAGGCCAGCTCCCGTAAAGTCTTCAGGTACCTGAATCAGCCAGGCACAGCCACTCCCACACCCGTGGGCTCCTCCTGCAGTGGGGGCGGGAGGCTGCTCCCCGGCAGGGTGTGCTACTGCCCCCAGCTGCCTGAAGTGAAGTCCCAGCTCTGTAGATAGTAGCTGTGTGCCTTGGGCAAGTTACTGAACCTCTCTGTGCTTCAATTCCCACGCTGTCAGTGGAATCAAACAACTTGTGAAGTCACCCACTTCAGAGGTGTCAATTCACCTTTTTAAAGAACGGCCCTAGAAGTGGCTGTGTAAGCACACACAACATCTTGGGGGTATTTTGGCTATTGTTGTGTTTAGGTTTTTTGTTTGTTTGTTTTTT
>NW_004955162.1:0-1037 GCF_000317375.1 Microtus ochrogaster
GCCAGAGGACAACCTTAGGCCTTAGGCATTTTTAACTTTTTATTATTTTAAATTATGTGTTTACGTTGTGGGAGGTATTTCCACGTGAGTGCAGGCAGTGACCAGAAGTGTCTGGAGTGGAGTCACAAGTGGTCTTGAGCCATGATCTGAGCAGTGGCAATTGAGCTCCAGCCCTCTGGAAAAGCAGCTCATGCTCTCAACCACTGGGCTGTCTCAAGATCACTATATACATTTTTAGACAGGGTCTCTCACTTGCCTTTACTTCAAGTCCACTAGGCCAGCTGATCAGCTTTTTTATGTAGATTGTGGGGGCTGATCTCAGGTCCACAAGAATTTATCTACTGGTTGAGCTATCTCCCCAGCCCTGCCCAATGATTTTTCACTTAAAATACTTTCAAAATTTGCCAACATTTGATATAAGCAGGTATGCTTCACTGCTGAAAAGATCTTAAATTCCATTATGTGTACTGGTTTTAAGGAGCCAAAAGCCTTGGAGTCAGGTGTGGTGTTACATGCCTTTAATCTTAGGAGGCAGAGGCAGGTGGATCTCTGTGTGTTCAAGACCAGCTTGGTCTACATAGTAAGTTCTAGGATGGTCAGGGCTACATAGAGAAACCCTGTCTCATAAGTAAAATTAAAAACTAAAAGTCAACAGCATCACTAATAAAGTAATTTAATTACCTACAAAATTCTTTTTGTGATTTGTGTGCAAATGTTCAATTGTGCACAGGTATGCATGTGTACATGGAAGCCAGAAGTTGAAGTCAGGTTGTGAACAGGTATGTATGTGTATGTGGAAGCCAGAGGTTGAAGTCAGGTGTCTTCTTCAATTTTGCTATATTCTGTTTATTTATTTATTTTTATTTTTTATTTTTTTGGATTTTTCGAGACAGGGTTTCTCCGTGGCTTTTGGTTCCTGTCCTGGAACTAGCTCTTCTAGAGCAGGCTGGCCTCGAACTCACAGAGATCCGCCTGCCTCTGCCTCCCGAGTGCTGGGATTAAAGGCATGTGCCACCACCGCCCAGCTCTGTTTATTT
>NW_004955163.1:0-1037 GCF_000317375.1 Microtus ochrogaster
ATCCGCCTGCCTCTGCCTCCCGAGTGCTGGGATTAAAGGCGTGCACCACCATCGCCCGGCTTACAGTATTTATTGGAGAAAACTTTAACTTATTTTTTGTACTTATTTGCTGATACTGAGAAAACCCTGGGAGTTACTGAAATAAGAAACAGTACTTGTACAGTGGTGACGTAAGTTCATAGTAGAGCACTTGCCTGGTGTGCACAGAGTTGTGGGCTCAGTCACTAGCGCTGGGTGGAAGGGGAACTGTTAGGTGTTGCTGGGTGCCGTGATGTGTCAGGCTTAGCACTTACTCTCATAGCATCTTCTGGAGTAAGTATAGTTTAAACAAGTCCTTTGTCCCAGCTACAGGGCAACTCAAGTGGCAGAGCTAGAATTCAGCTGTCTTATTCTAAGATTGCTGTTCTGACCACCATACTGTGGGCCTCCTGTTATGTTCGTGGAAGAGGGGCTGTGCCCTCAGGAGATACATCTTTCCATCTACAGGCAGATGGCAACCCTGCCACTATAATCTGGGACTAGTGCTTCCAACTTCTTCACACCATGGATACTGTCTCATTAAATATTCACAGTCATGTGACATGGGTGCTATTCTTACCTGATTTCCATTTGCAGCAGCTAGACTTCAGTGAGCTCCAAGGCTGCAGAGTAGGAAGTAGAACTCGGGGCTAAGTCTGCGTGAGACCTGACTTGCTGTTCTTTCCCCCACAAGGCAGCTTGGAGCCCCTGGTGCATCACCCAGGCCGACAGGCTTGCAGGATGCTGGCCAGAAAGCCTGCAGGACCCTCATTTTTCTGTGTTCCCTCCCTCTTCCTGTGTCTCCTTTGGGGAATTTTGGTGAAACAGTGTAGATACTTAAACTTACACAGTGCTGAAGTACTTCCCAGGTCACCCCTCAGAAGCCTAGGAACCAACTCTGGGTTTGTTCTGCTAGCTCTGGTGACATGGTTGTGTGTAGAGGTGTCTAACTTTAGGACCTCCCCTATGAAACAAGAAAAAATTCCATTTGCAGAGTCTTTTTTTTTTTTTTTGGTTTT
>NW_004955164.1:0-1037 GCF_000317375.1 Microtus ochrogaster
TCTGGTAAATTCTCATTTAGTGATTCCTAAGTTCTGGACACCCTTGTGGGCATGAGATCTCCTTGAACCAACAGAAGTGGCTGACCTTGTAGCCGTAGGAGGCAGTTTTCAGACAGCGCCTTAGCCAGACTTAATGCTAGGCGTAACAATAGCTTCTGAGTTCCCGTCACGATCCTGAACTGTGGCTTTGGCATGTACCATATGAGCAGGCCCAAACAGTGGTGCATTCCTACCGCAGAAACTAAGGCAAAGAGAAGCTTGTTTGCTGTAGGTTACACCGCTAAGGTCTCGTGTGCAGTCAGAGCTGTGATTGACACACAACTCGTCTAACCCCAGAACTGAGGGCGACTGGACTTCTAATAGCTCTCTGCTTCTTGCTGCCTAATGGTATTGAAAATAGATTAGTTTGGGGGACTTTAAGTAATGAAAGGGTCTGATCACGAGGCAGTTTTTAGATAACGCTCTGGCTAGCTCATAATATATTCATAAGAGAGTATGCTGTAGAATAGTTTTGATTCTATTCATTTATGGCTCTTCAAGCTTTTTAATGTGCTATTCATTGAAATGGTGATCCAGTTCCACTCACTAGCTATTTCAAATTGGCTTTTTCATTGTCTCATTTGATTTTCTTTGTTGGCCAAATTTGTAGCTTATTTCTGGTTTCTATGGAAAGAATGGTGGGATTAATTGACTTTCTCTCATTAATTAAAACCATCTCTGGAATATAGTGCTAGAGAATTCCAAAAATGGAACCTTTAGTATCTGGTAACTGTCTGGCTTCTCTTCTGAACACAAGGTTTCTGCCCTTGTTTGAGTGCCACAGCAGGCTGGGTGGGAACCCATGTGTGTGATTCGGGGTATCAATCCTCTGAACCTGCACATACTTCCTCCTCTAGTCAGCAAGACAGAAAAGACAAGTCTCGGACAAGTCTAAGTGTAGGAGCATTTATCTTTCTAATCTTTGGTAGAAACTCCATTGTTTATACTTAATCACCACCCCCTGCTGACTGTCTGTGTGTGTGTGTGTGTGTGTGTGT
>NW_004955165.1:0-1037 GCF_000317375.1 Microtus ochrogaster
AGGTCTCACCTCCCACTGCCTTCTCCTCACAGTTCACACCTCCCACTGCCTCCTCCCTACAGGTCACACCTCCCACTGCCTCCTCCCTACAGGTCACATCTCCCACTGCTTCATCCTCACAATTCACACCTCCTATTTCCTCCTCCTCACAGTTCACACCTCCTATTTCCTCCTCCTCACAGTTCACACCTCCCACTGCCTCCTTCCCACAGGGCACACCTGCACTGCCTTCTCCCACAGGTCATACCTCCCACTGCCTCCCTGCCCACAGTTCACACCTCCCATTGCCTCCTCCCCACAGTTCACATCTCCCAATGCCTCCTCCCGACAGGTCACACCTCCCACTGCTTCCCCCCACTGTTCATACCCCACTGCCTCCTCCCCATAGTTCACACCTTCCACTGCCTTCTCCCCACAGTTCACACCTCCCATGGCCTCCTCCCCACAGGCCATACCTCCCACTGCCTACTCCCCAAAGTTAACACCTCCCACTGCTTCCCCCATAGTTCACACCCTCACTGCCTCCTCCCCAAAGTTCACACCTCCCATTGCTCCCCCCCACAGATCACACCTCCCACTGCTTCCCCCCACAGATCACATCTCCCACTGCTCCCCCCCACAGATCACATCTCCCACTGCTCCCCCCCACAGATCACATCTCCCACTGCTCCCCCCACAGATCACATCTCCCACTGCTCCCCCCCACTGTTCATACCCCCACTGCCTCCTCCCCACAGTTCACACCTCCCACTGCTCTCCCTCCACAGTTCAATGGCATACTCCTTAGTCACAGCCAAGGTCATAAAAGGTCAGAGCAGCTGCAGTCCCTTGGGAGCCAGGGCCTTTCTCCTTCAGTGCAGAGGTAACAGCTGAGGCTCTGCTTCAAGTTCACCATAGGGCCAACCAGAATGCTTAATTTTCCTGGGGATAAAAGAGAAGGGGACTCAGAAGAGGAGGGAGACGAGGAGGTGAAAGAGAAGGAGAGGAAGAGGGAGGAGGGGGGCAGAGAGAGAGTACACACACATATGTATATGTAC
>NW_004955166.1:0-1037 GCF_000317375.1 Microtus ochrogaster
ATTTGAAGTTATTATTAGAGTTTGCATATCACCTGTGGTCATTATGTTGTCTGTTTTTTTTTTTATTGAGAAAAGGAAAAAAAAGTATCCGCCTCCTCCCAGCCTCCCATTTCCCTCCCCCTCCTCCTACCCTTCTCCCTCTCCCCCTCACTCCTCTCCCCCTCCCTCTCCATTCCAAAGAGCAGTCATGGTTCCCTGCCCTGTCGAAAGCCCAAGGTCTGCCCCCCTCCGTCCATGTCTAGGAAGGTGAACATCCAAACTGGCTAGGTTCCCACAAAGCCAGAACATGAAGTAGGATCAAAACCCTGTGCCATTGTCTTTGGCTTCTCAGCAGCCCTCATTGTTCGCCATATTCAGAGAGTCCGGGTTTATCCCATGCTTTTTCAGTCACAGTCCAGCTGGCCTTGATGAGCTCCCAATAGATTAGCCCCATTGTCTCAGTGGGTGGGTGCACCCCTCGTGGTCCTGACATCCTTGAATATTTTTTTTAAGTGCTAATATTAGACCTGTTTTTTGGTACCAACTGCATGAGACAATTTCGAATGGTGCACATTTTTGACAACTCTCTGGCCAGACTCTCTCAAAATGCTCAGAGACTAGTTATAATTTTCTTAGGTCAAAGGTTAATTTGAGAATTTTACTATCATTTGCTTTCACAGGTGCCCATAAGGAGAATGTTGCCCCCATGTCAGCTAGAAGCAATCTAAGAGGACGACGTCCCCTCTCCCAACAGAGTTTGCCTGCAGGGTTAGGGACATCTTTTAGTGGTTGGTTTAGGGTTGAGGGGATGGGGAGATGGTTTTTTTTTTTTAAAAAAAAGGGGGGGGGGAGGATTAACTTGTTTGATGGGATGATTGGTGTTTGTGCCTTACTGTTTTTAGAAAATTATGTTGGTACTGTTTCTTGTATACTGATATATTGAATATTGAATGTGAGTGTTCCTACCTCTATTCTTGTATAAGAGTATGCTTATATTTTATTGATACATCTACCATATAACAATCTACATTTCTACCTCTGATACTATTTATGTAATA
>NW_004955167.1:0-1037 GCF_000317375.1 Microtus ochrogaster
GTATTTTCTAAAGATGTTTTAATTTTTTTTTGATTTATTGATTTCTATTTTATGTGTACGGGTATTTTGTGCATATGTGTATATGACTATATATATGCCTGGTGCCCATGGAGGTCAGAAGAGGGCATCAGGTCAGATTCCCTGGAACTGAAATCAGATATTTGTGAACCACTGTATGGGTGCCGTTAATTCCACCAGTTGAGAATAAGACCACTACCACAATTTAAAGCCGAATTTGAGACAAGCTTTAATTAAATACTGGCCAGGTTGATGAACTCTCTCTGCCAGGTCCAGAGACCTGAGTTTCCAGAAAATGGCCACGAATCACAGCTTCCAAAGGCTTAAAAAGGCCACTGTAGGGCTGGAGAGATGGCTCAGAGGTAAAGAACACTGGCTGCTCTTCCAGGGGTCCTGAGTTCAAGTCCCAGCAACCACATCTAACCATCTCTAAAAGATCTGGTGCCCTCTTCTGTACTGTAGGATACATGCAGGAAGAACCCTGTATACATAATAAATTAAAATCTTAAAAAAAAAAAGAAAGAAAAACTCTGTTGATTTTTTAAAAAAATGCTGCAAGATCCCCGCGGCAGTAGGCAGCAGAAATGCTGTAGGTCCCAAATGGTGGTAGCAGGCAGCGGGCCCTGGGAGCAGCCAGTCCCAGGCAGAGACGGCTGCTGGTTCCTGAGCAATGGCTGGTCCCAGGCAGGGAGACACATGGCGGGCGGGCAGAAGACAGAATCATGGATAGACACGACATGCAGGGTGAGGTTGAATGTTTATTCAGGGGGTTATGGAGGAGGAAGGGTGAAGGGGGGGACAGAGAGAGGGGCAGAGAGAGAGAGACAGAGAGAAGAGGAGAGGAGAGGAGAAAGAGACAGAGAAGGGGGGTAGCAGAGAAGTGGGGAGAGAGGCAGAAGCAAAGCTGCCTCTCCTAGAGGAAGATGGGAAAGAGAGCGAGCTCAGGCCGGAAGCTGAAGATCAGCCTGCCTCAGCGGATGGGGGAGGTAGTGGGCGTGGCTTGTCCCTTAAAAGGACAG
>NW_004955168.1:0-1037 GCF_000317375.1 Microtus ochrogaster
AAACCCTGTCTCGAAAAACCAAAAAAAAAAAAAAAAAAAGTTTTTTGCTTTGTTTTGTTTGAGACAGGGTCTCACTATGTAGCTTTGGCTGTCCTAGAACTATATATATATAGACCAGACTGGCTTTGAACTCTTAAAGATCTGCCTGCTTCTGACTCTCTAGGGCCAGAATTAAACTCCCTGTTCTGAGGTTAAAGGCTTGCACTACTACACCTGGCTAGGAGTTATGGAGATTTTAAATCTTCATTTTACATTACAATGGTCTTCCAGCACCAAGTGTCTCTAGTTCAGATACTTAAAATACCTGGGAGCCGGGGCTAGAGTCTGCTCAGTGATTAAGAGCACTTGTTCTTGCAAAGGATCCAGATTTGATTCCCAGGATCCACAAGAAAGTTCACCACCTCCTCAGGAAGCAGACATGCATGTGGTACACAGACAGACATGTACTCATATACACTAAATAATAAGTGTGGGTAGCAGAGGTTGGGGGGAGGAACTGAGAGGAGAGGGAGGAGGGAGGGGAAACTGTGATCAGGCTGGGAAAAAATTAATTCATTAATTTAATAAAAATGAAAAACCTTAGGTGCCAAGAAAGCATGTTCAGTATTCCCTGCTTTCATTACTAGTGTTCCAACACTGCACTAAGGGCTATGAATACCAAAGCCTGATTTGTAGCCTATGGAAAGACTAGCCTATGCCCAGAGCAGCAACACCGCTGTGCGTTAACATCGAGGGTTTACATACACAAAATAGGCAATTATTAGACGAGTTGGTGCTCAGGGTGTGAATTATCAGCACCACCTAAAACTTGATAGAAATTAGGACTTCAGACCTATGGAAACAAACCCTAGATGGGCTCTGCTACCTGTAACTTAATAAGCCATTCGGGTGATTCTGATGGGAGCATTTGAGAACCACTACTAAATTATTGATCAAAAAGTAATCAGCAGGGGCTGGAGAGATGGCTCAGTGGTTAAGAGCATTGCCTGCTCTTCCAAAGGTCCTGAGTTCAATTCCCAGCAACCACATGGTGGCTC
>NW_004955169.1:0-1036 GCF_000317375.1 Microtus ochrogaster
TGTACGCATGCGTGTACGTGTGATGGTATATGCTCGTGTGTGTGGTGGTATTATGCATGTGTGTATGTGTGGTGGTATGTGCATAAGTGTGTATGTATGATGGTATGTGCACATTAGTATGTTGTAAGAGAAGGCCAGAGGAGGGAGTTTTAGATCTCCTGGAGTTTAATTTGCAGGTGATTGTGAGCTACCTGGTATGTTTGCTAGAAACTAAACTCAGGTCCTCTGCAAGAGCAATATGTGCTTTTAGCCATGGGGCCATCTCTCTAGCACTACTTCATAGAGCTGAAAGGGACTAGAGAGTTGAGGCAGCTGTCTTGAATGTCAGCAGGATGGGAGAAGGAGATGGGAGATGGCATGTCTAGAGGCAGCCGTGGGAGGAATGTGAACCCTACCGAGGTTAGCCAAGCTGGTCAGTTGACTGGATCAGAGCCTGCAGTCTCTCCCCACCTCCTCTTGCAGGTAAAAATAAATGCAAACGGAAACCCTGAGGTGACCTCACGTACCCTGCCCTGCTGCCCTAGAAGCACAGAGCACCTCATTGGGCTGCTCCCAGGCACGCTAGCTCTCTGGAGAGTCCCCACTCCACCAAGTTCTGAGAGCACTCAGGAAATGTGCAGCTGCTCAGTCCCAGCCTCTGTCATGTGCCTCCTCCTCTCCTCCTCCTTCTCCGTTGTTTTTATCAACCTGACAACACTCAAATGAGAAAGCGCCTCCATCAGATTGGCCTGTAGGTAAGTCTATGGGGGAATTTTCTTAATTAATGATTGAAATGAGAGGACCCAGTCCTTTGTGGGTGGCGTTGCTCCTGGTCCTGAGGTGGTATACGAAAGCAGGCTGAGTAAGTATATGAGTCAGGGTTCTCTAGAGTCACAGAACTTATGAAATGAATCTCTCTCTCTCTCTCTCTCTCTCTCTCTCTCTCTCTCTCTCTCTCTCTCTCTCTCTCTCTCTCTCCTCTCTCTCCACACACACATAGGGAAATGTACTAGAATGACTTTCAGGCTGCAGTCCAACAATGGCTAGCTGTGAGTGG
>NW_004955170.1:0-1036 GCF_000317375.1 Microtus ochrogaster
TTCTTCTTTCTTCTTTCTTCTTTCTTCTTTCTTCTTTCTTCTTTCTTCTTTCTTCTTTCTTCTTCTTCTTCTTTTGCCTTGCTAAAATATTTCTTAGATCATATTCCCTAAAGTGGTATTCCTAGGTTAGAGGGTGTGACCACATACACTCCTCTCTAGTTGCTTTCCAGAAAGATCTCTTAGCAAACAGGTTTTCTCTGAAGGCCTGCCCATCTTGCTAGAGGCCTATACTGCTGAGGGATGAGATGGAGCTAAAGGCATCTTTTGGCTGCCCCTAGGGATCTTGTAGGTAATGACTCGACCATAAAAAAGTCATCTAGCTTGGACTTCCGTTTTCTTATTCACTGTTCATTTTATGTAGTCTTATGCGCACTGTAGCACTTTTTATTAGGGCCACCCACTAGGTGTTACATTCTGATGACCACTGCCATTGAATATCCGGGATAACCAATTGAGAGTAATTAATTCCTTCTGATAGTGATTTTCCCAGGAGTCCCAGGAGGGTCAGTACTAGGGGCTGGGGTCTGTACTAGGATGCCACATGGTTGCTGTTGTTATTTTCATTGTTGTTAGTGTCCCTACTTAAAGATCGGAAACAGTGCGCTGGGCCCAGAATGCAGCTTTGCCAAGCTGTTGAATTTGAATTTTGAGTGAATTTGTTTCTAGTGTCAGGGATGAAAACAATACAGCTTGGGGCTGGAGAGATAGCTCAGCAATTAAGAGTACTGGTTGCTCTTCCAGAGGTCCTGAGTTCAATTCCCAGCAACCACATGGTGCCTTACAATCATCTATAATGGTATCTGATGCCCTCTTCTGTCATGTAGGCATACTTGCAAGTAGAACACTCATATACATACTATTTTTTTAAATATTTATTTATTTATTATGTATACAATATTCTGTCTGTGTGTATGCCCACAGGCCAGAAGAGGGCACCAGAACCCATTACAGATGGTTGTGAGCCACCATGTGGTTGCTGGGAATTGAACTCAGGGCCTTTGGAAGAGCAGGCAATGCTCTTAACCTCTGAGCCATC
>NW_004955171.1:0-1036 GCF_000317375.1 Microtus ochrogaster
CTGTCAGCGCTCTCTCTGTCTCTCTCTGTCTGTCTGTCTCTTTGTCTCTGTCTGGCTATCTCTGTCTCTCTCTCTGTCTCTGTCTCTCTCTCTCTCTCTGTCTCTCTCTCTCTCTCTCTCTCTCTCTCTCTCTCTCTCTCTCACACACACACACACACCCAGACTAAGGACTTCACAGTGAGAACACTTCCATTTAAATGTCTTTCTTTTTTCCTTACACCCTCACAACTGAAGACTAAGGCCTCATGCTTTCTTTACAAGGTGAGAAAAGCAAACATAGGGGAGCCCACAGCAGGGAAAGCAGCAGGGCTGGAATTTTAAGCCATGGGAAAATCCCTAATGGAGACACTTGAGCCCTTTGGAGCATCTGAGCCAAAGCACAGTGGATGGCATAATCTTGTGTGTGTGTGTGTGTGGGTGGGTGTGGGTGTGTGGGTGTGTGTGTGCATGTGTGTGTGTGTTGGGGGTTGGACCCAACGGGCCCTGAAAGGAGGTGGCAACTTCCCCTTTATTCCCTCCCTTTCTCCATCTGAGAGTAGCAGGCCAGGGAAGGGCACAGTCCTCCAACAGCTTTGTCACCTTTAAGCCTATTCAGGCTCCCAGAGAGTGCATGTTGTGGAAACAGAAAGTTCAGTTCCAGGTTCTAGATCAGCGGTTCTCAACCTTCCTAATGCTGCAAGTTGTGGTGACCCCCAACCATAAAATTATTTTTGTTGGTAATTCATAACTGCATTTTTGCCACTGTTATAAACCATAATGTAAACATCTAATATGCAGGATATCTGATATTTGACCCCTGTGAAAGGGTTGTTTGATGCTCCCAAAGGGGTCTTGACCCACAGGTTGAGAATCACTGCTCTAGAACCTTACAGAAAGGACCCCTGAGCAGAGCCCATAGTTGGTTACAAGTATTCTGAAGAAATTCCTGCCTGGGTAATTTCTAGTGATGTGGAACACCTCTAAGAGGCCCTGAGAGTGTGACTTGGGGACACTCTGCTCTGGGAGAATTCTCTCACACAGATACCTCTCTCTCTCT
>NW_004955172.1:0-1036 GCF_000317375.1 Microtus ochrogaster
CCTGCCTCTGCCTCCCGAGTGCTGGGATTAAAGGCGTGCGCCACCATCGCCCGGCACATGTCCGTTTTCCTTTCCCTGACAAGAGTGCTCTTATTTTTCAGCCTATCCCCTTCCCATGTGCACAAGGGACTGAGAAAAACGGCCACGTAAGGGTGTCAACTCTGAAGGGATTAGGACAGTCGGAGGGTCATATGGGTCAATCTCCTGTCCCACTGACTATCCCCAAACTCTTCCCAATGGACTCCTCGGCCTCTCCGCTGCCAAGTACGGAAACAGGAAGGAAAAATGCTAATTTGAGTGGTTTTTCTTACAACCCTGGTATTACCCCAATTGTTTTGCGGACTTTGCCTCTCTCCTTAGGAATGCCTGGGACCAGGAGTGAGCGTTGCACGTTTTTATTTTTATCTAGATTGTGGAATATTTGCATGACCCAAGCGTCGACACGACGTCCATTTGTTTCATGTAACTTTACACCTACGGCCTGACTGTGTAAACATTTAGCGCATGTGCACAGCACAGAGCGTGCCTCTGTGGGATTCTCTCCCTGGGCCGCTGTGCTAGTGTCTGTAAGGTTCCTGACTTTGGAATTTTGGATTCGGTAACCGTATCGGTGCCCTCTCCCACCTCCACCTCTCAGTCCCATGAACAGATCTTGTCACTTGTGTTTGCATGTACAGTGGGAAGGCAGCAGAACACAGTAACACACCTGACATTTATTCAGTGCGATTGGTTACCTGGGTCTTAGCGGCGTCACTGCTTTCTGTCTTCTCCATCAACTCATAGTTCCTGTGAGCTGCTTTCTGCTGTAACAAATCCACGAGATTATTCATTGAAAAGTTTATTTAGGCTCACGATTTTGGATGCTTGACTTCATTTCCATGACTGATAGGAGTCGGGGCAGAGGGAGGGAGAGGCCCACACTTCCCTTCATGAGCACCCCCAGGGTGGGACACCTCCTACTAGGCCCCGCCTGGTAAAGAGGACAATTCGGAAGGCCCACCCTGGGGACTAAGCTTTTCCACGCCCGTCTTTAGGG
>NW_004955173.1:0-1036 GCF_000317375.1 Microtus ochrogaster
TTTTTTTGTTTTGATAATCACATAAAACAATATTCTTAAAATATAAGTGTAATTATCTGAAGTTAAAATAGCAAGCACAAAGTGCATATAGATTAGCTGTAAGTCAGCTAAGCTTTTCAAGAGTACAGTTAGGAAGAGACGGAGAATAGTCCTAATGCTTTGGTTAAGACTGAAGCAAAAAGTCTTAGATTGTTAAAGAGAAGGAGATGATAAACACTTGGGTGGACCAAACTGGACTTGATATATTTTTCAGAAAGATTGCTCAAAACTGTGCTCTCAGTATCAACATTATGAATCATGTGGTCCTAGGGCTTATTCTGTGTGGTTACCCTGATACTAAAACAAATGCCCCCATCCTTCTGTTCTGTTCTTTATGATATAGCAAGGGCTAGGAAAGAAAGAGCAACAATACAAACTGTTGAAAGCAATCATGGAACCCGTTATTGGTTTTTCCTTGTTTTGCACACAATTCTAATAAGATTTTATTCTCCTGATTCTGTCTATGGGAGGCTAAATGCACTCTGTCATTTCTATAAAATGAAGTGGCATCATTTTCAAAGGCTCTTCACTTCCTCTATGATGAATGAACCCTATCTACAGCTCAGAAAAAAAATGAGTTAATTTTTTGATTTTGATTCTGCATGAATTTTGCAATTTATTTTTGAGATACAAAAAATTATTGAGTACATTTTGACTTGTAGCTCTTGCCCAAGGCACAGCTCTGCTTGTCTATTTTGCTCTTTTGTAATATGAAATTATGGTCTCATAAAGACTTTTATAATCATGATCAGTTCTAGAAACCACAGTAATAATGTGCTGCTTTTTTGGGGATAGGCTATTGTTGATGATTTAATGTGTACAAAGACCTCTCTATGATTAATTTGGTAAAGCAGATCTATGTATCTTTAGATAAGGTAGAGGGATATCAATTCAGGAAGCATTGCTATATAGGCAATTCACACCAAAAAACCAAACCAAAACAAAACAAAATAATAACCATGCTAAAAGCCTACTGAAGGCAGCTGTTCCTCTTCTG
>NW_004955174.1:0-1036 GCF_000317375.1 Microtus ochrogaster
GTGTGTGTGTGTGTGTGTGTGTGTGTGTGTGTGTGTGTTTGCAGATATGTGCAGGCCACATCATGTGTGTAGAGGTCAGAAGACAACTTTTAAAGTCACTTCTCTCTACCATGGAGTCTAGAGATTAGCAAGCACCTTTACCTGCTGGGCTCTGGACCATGCTGTTGGTCTGGTCCTTTATTTTTGTTTTATATGTTTGGGTGTTTTACCTGTACGCATGTCAGTGTACCATATGCACAGAAGCCAGAGGAGGGTGTTGGAACCCTGGGGCTGAAGTTACAGACAGTTTTAAGCTACCGTGTGGGTGCTGGGAATTTAACCCAGGTCCTCTGGAGGAGCATCAAGTGCTCTTAACCACCAAGTCATCTCTTTAGATCTCTGCAAACATTTCAAGTCTGCAATTGAAGGTGTTGAATAAGAACGTGATGCCGCACAACTATCCCCATTGGTCCCTTTCCCTCTTTTAAAACTGAAGTTCTTTGCTAGTTAAGCAATGAAACATCCCTGCCACAAACCAGCACCAAAGGCTATGAGCACTGTGTGCCTATGTCCCACAGCTACTGCTAAACCCTGCTCTACTGTCTTTGTCTGTAATCTCGCCTTATCTTTTTGTGACTAATTTCATGTGGTAGAGCGTCCCTGAGTTTAACCACACTGTCATAAGTCCCTTTCTCAAGCTGTATAATGTTGTATTATATGCACATACTACAATTTGTTTACCACTCACCAATTCCAGGATACCAGGACACCTGGGTGTGCATTACATTCAAATTTCACCACTATGAGTGATGCTGTTATGAAAGTAAGTGTACAATTATATCTTCAAGACCTTACTTTCAGTTCTCCAAGGCATGTGCTCAGAAGCAGAATTGCCGGACAATACATGTGATTCTATCTTTGTTTTTGAGGAATTATCAAACTGTTTTGTTGTTGTTGTTTTTTAAAATAGCAACTGTACCACCTTTTATTTTATTTATTTTATTTTTTAAATTTATTTATTTATTAAGGGTTTCTGCCTCCTCCCTGCCACTGCCTC
>NW_004955175.1:0-1036 GCF_000317375.1 Microtus ochrogaster
TTTTTTAACCCAAAATCTTCTCTTACTTAAGCTTTTATGTCTCTCATCTTTATATTGTTTTCACCTTTTTTTGTGAGATTCTTTTTTGAATTTGATATTAAGGAAAACTTTAACTATATCTAGTCATCAACCCCATGAGATATCTGAGAAGAATATATTACCTGAGAAAACAGGAAGTGTAGGACAAATAATTTCCAAAATTATGAAAATAACAGATATATTTGGCTGCTTAGACAGTTGCCCAAAGTTTCTCTGCAACTTTGGGGCATCCATATTCACCCTATATGCCTAGAATATCAAACACACTTTTCTGTGAAGCAGGAATTTTGAATCACTGTCCAAACTTTTTTTGGTAAAGTTCAGTTCAGCAGTGTCTTCTGTGTATTGCTTATCCAATTTGGACAAAATACTGTCAGCAATTGAGGCAAGGCGAGTTTCTTGCTGAGTGGATAACTTTGTAACAATGAAAGCAAACTCCACATGGAGGTTCTAAAATACCCCTAATCCCTTTCTGAAGTAAATCGGTGCTGCCAGAGGCAGACATGTCTTACTGTCATGAAACACCTTATATTATTAAAACATCTTAAATGCCATATTGTAAAGGTCTCTGAGGTGTTTAAAGACCATCTGTTTATTTAAAATATATCACTGTTTCACCTTGAAAGCATACTTTGCATGGCCACAAATTTGATAGTTAGATGACTAACTACTAACCTGTATTTCTTAATTGTCCTAAATAGTTTGTAATAATAAATTAAAAGGATAAGAAATTTACATTTTTAAGTGAACTTCATAGGTACAATACTTTAAACAAGAGTAGAAATGTATGCACAGGATGTTCTAACAAAAATAATATTAGATTTATATCAATATACAAAAATTCATTAAAGAGTAGAAACATATATACAGTGTAACAAAAATAACCTTAAACTTGTATCAATATACAAAAATCTATACTAATATAAAATATTTAAGACTAGTAGTTGCTTTTTTAGTTTAAAAGTAGATTCAGTAATCTTCCATTTTATCCTATCAT
>NW_004955176.1:0-1036 GCF_000317375.1 Microtus ochrogaster
AGCTGTGCAGCCCTGCAGCTCAGGGTGAGGGAGGAGAGGAGAGAGATCTCACAGCTGTGCAGCCCCACAGCTCCAAACTCTCAACTTCTGCTAGTTCTTTCTTCTTTGTATTATTGTCTTAAATATTTTCACTTAACTTCTCATCTGCAAAAAATTCTATCTCCATTGCTTCACCTTATACATCACAAAATGAGGTGGTTTCCCTTCTAGAGAAGCCTACCCCCTTCTACAGAGCATACCACTCTCTTCCTAGCCTTCCTCATGTCCTAGCGCCCGCACTTAAATCTATATTGAAACTGTTTTTTTTTTAATAAACTGTAACATTAATCCATAAAATTTCCCCCTAAAACAGAATTGACAAGAACACCTTGTGTGCTGCCCTTTGAATGTGGCTGTAAGTCGGCTATAGGTACCCTTCCTTCCTGCAGGGTAGGACAGTGGTGCACTCTAAGGTAGGTAGAGCAGGAGGCAGCCAGAGCTGCAACCTATTGGTGTGCAGTTCTCTGACATGGCACGTTCTCTGTATTTCTGTGATGATGTGGAAGAGATACTCATTTCAAAATTAATAATAAGGTGGCTGGAGAGATGGCTCAGCAGTGACTGCTCTTTCAGAGGACTTGGGTTTGATTCCCACCACCCTCATGACACCCAAGTTTCAGGATATCTGATGCACAGACATGCATACAGTGAAGAGATCATACACATAAATACAATAAAATAAAAATAATAAAAAAATAGTAAGACAAATTTTATTTCTGGCCTTTACAATTCATGTTGAGATGACTTTGGAACTTAGTTTTCATCTTTTCAGATACTGTTCCACCTTTCTTCTCGGGGACCAGAAGTGTATTTTGTGACCATTTCTTCTAAGCTCAGTAAATATTCAAAACACAGAAGACACAAAAAGTAACTGAAACCCAGAAGGTGCAGGAAGCTCTAAGAAACTGCGAGATTCACAAGCTCACTCCCAAGGTCACAAAAGAAGTTTAGGAAGAAAAGAGTGCCATGGTCAGGATGCCTGCAAGCTGTCCTGGAA
>NW_004955177.1:0-1036 GCF_000317375.1 Microtus ochrogaster
TGTGTGTGTGTGAGAGAGAGAGAGAGAGAGAGAGAGAGAGAGAGAGAGAGAGAGAGAGAGAGGTGTGTGTGTGTATATAACAAAGAAAGAGTCTCATCAAATTGGAATAAGTTGAAGAACAGAAGGAATGACATATCCAATCTGTATAATGTGATCAATCAGCAGCATTTGTTAAATTTAAAGTAGTTTAGAGTTTAAAGTACTTGGACACCTATGTACAGATGTATATGCACATATGAAGGTTAATTTGAAAACCAAGAATGGTACTATTTCTTTTGAAATCATGGCTTCACGGGGCTAAGGTCAAATCTTCCTGTCTTCTGTATATCTAGGGGAAAATAGCAAAAGAAAATACAAAAAATAAAAACTCCAATTATCACATTTTTATTCTATATTCTTGCAGGCCTTAGGCATGAGATAGATCGATAGATAGATAGATAGATAGATAGATAGATAGATAGATAGATAGATAGGTGATAGATGATACATAGAGAGATAGATAGGTAGATAGATAGATAGATAGATAGATAGATAGATAGATAGATAGATAGCCCAGGAGGATGACCTAATAATGATGGATAATAATTTAGTAATGTCTACATCTTTCCCCAAGTGTCTGGCTGCTAACTTGAAAATTATTAAGTTATGCTAGCAATTTTGAAATTGCATCACACTCAGGTGTGAGAAACTCTACTAAACACAATGATTCATAGTATTTAAGTTCCTAATTATTTCTTATAGTGAAATAATTTGAAACTATTAGTTGGAAAAATCTTGTTCCTATTGGGAAATGAATTAAATGTTCAAAGGGTTAACAAGAGACAAAAATCCTGGAAAGTAGAGGTGGTTGACCAACTAGTACCCCCAGATTCCATGCTTTACAATCTCTGAAGCCATTTCACATGCTTATCTACTTCTACCTGAGAGTGGTGTAGAGGGAGTTTTTTTTCCAGTCCTCATTAATTAAGGAAATTGAATCTCTGAATATCTATGAGATAAAATTCCTATCTTGATCACACAGTCACTAAGCTGCAGA
>NW_004955178.1:0-1035 GCF_000317375.1 Microtus ochrogaster
TTTGCTGTGGATTACAAAAAGCTCCTGAAAAAATACAAAGAGAAAATTCTATCAGTCATCTAGGAGATAAGATAAATTCAACTACAAAAAGTACAGATCAGGGGAGATCAACTAAAAACTCTTAATCATTTTCAAAAATTGCTGGGAGATATTAACTGGCAATGGTCCACCATTGGGCTAACTACTTAAGAGCTAAGTAATTTGTTTCAAACCTTACAAGGTGATAAGGATTTAAATAGTCCAAGAATATTATGAGCTGTGGCTGAGAGGGAATTTTCTCTGGTGGAAAAGAAATTACAGGATGCACATGTGGATCTCTTGGATTCAGAGTTTGATTGCTTAACAAACAGAAAGGAGTAATAAAGACACCCAGAGATACATTATGCAGTGCTTTACTAACTTTAAAATTTTAAAACGCTAATGAGAAAGGGACAGCAGCTGCGGAAAGACACTGGATGGTAGAAAGAACTGCTGAATTAAATCAGCCTGTATATTTTAAAGACATGTTGACCTCAGAATGGAAACTGGGATATGTGAACAGGTTTTACTTTCGTTTCCACAGGAGAAGAAATGCTGTGGATACCATCAAGATTCATAAAGATTATATTCAAAAAGGAGAGACCTCCTGAATAGGAGAGATGATAATTCATCATACAGCTTGGTCATTCAATCCAGACTAATTTATGTTTTTAAGGATTTATTTATTATGTATACGGTGTTCTGCCTGTGTGTGTACCTGCAGGCCAGAAGAGGGCACCAAATCTCATTACAGATGGTTGTGAGCCAGCAATTTGCTGGAAATTGAACTCAGGACCTCTGGAAGAACAACCAATGTTCTTAAACTCTGAGCTATCTCTCCAGTCCCCCAGACTAATTTATAAAGATCAATAAAAGCCTTTCATTTGATTAGGTATAAAAAAAGAATTTCGAGTGATAATTTACCAGAGGCATACTTGCCTTACTGGCATGAAAGGAAAAATCAGTTTTCTTAAACCACAGGTCTTACTTCCACATTTTTTTTTTTTTTTGGTTTTT
>NW_004955179.1:0-1035 GCF_000317375.1 Microtus ochrogaster
GAGGAGCTTGGAGGTTAGTGTGGGGCTTTGATACAGAACTAGGTGCTTGACTGGAGGAGGAAGAGATAAAGAAAATGACTCTTCTTGACAGACAGAAACCTGTTTCACAGGCTCCTGAGGAATGCTGTGTGTGAGTTTGATCTGTCTGCTAGCAGTCCTATAGTCCAGCCTGAGTTGAGCCCGGACTGGCATCTTGAGACACCATTGCCATTTGAGGTGTATTGGGGGTTGGTTCCCTTTGAATGTAACAGTGAGAATGTTAGAACTGACGAGACGGGATAAGCCAAGACCTGACTTCCCCAAGGGATGTGCTTACAAGAGGGTGGTTGGCATTTAAGAAACCAGCAGTGGTTGCCCTGTGGAGGCCAAGGTTAGTGGTAGGATGTGTGTTGATTCCACCTAGTGAGAACAAAACCATTACCCCAATTGTGAAGCAAGTTTTAATTAAATACCGGCTAAGATGATGAACTCTAGCCAGGTCCATTCCAGGGTTCCAAAAAGAGTGGCCATGAGCTATGTTGGTCAGGTGCTCATAAGGCAAACCCACGAGGCTATGTCCTTCTCACGTTTGTCCAATCAGGAGCAAGCATTCATCCAATTAAAGCTTGTTTAGGGAAGTGAAAACGTGTGACTTATTATCTTATATGAACAGCAGCCTCCAGCATTTCAGGAAGTATCCGTCCTTGGGCAAGGGGTTTACAGGTTAGAGGCATTTTTGTTTTATGGATCTCTTAGGCACAGCAATTAAAACCTAAAGCATCACTTTGACTCTCACAGGGAAGGAGGGTGGATGAAGGTCTGTGAGCTCATCAAAGCTGTCCCTCCCCTCCCTGCATTCTATCAATGCTCACAAAAGGGTGACATCAAGAAGTGCTTTTGCAAGGTGGCATTTTGTGTGGATACTGTTAATCTCTTTTTCTAGCAGGTCCCATTCTTGCTCAGTTTATTCTTGAACAAAGTGAGTAGATCAGCAGAAATGGACGTTACGCATAGACGCTGCAGCAGGGATGGACGTTACGCATAGACGCTGCAGCA
>NW_004955180.1:0-1035 GCF_000317375.1 Microtus ochrogaster
TCTCTTCTTTTTAAAATTTTTCATTAAGTCTAGTTAAAACAAACAAAATGATGCTGAAGGCTATGTATGGATAGGGAGATGACACTATACTGAAGTAAACTGTCGCATGTAGTTGCCGTTTCTGTGGCAAGAAATCTAAACTCCCTTTGCCTATGAACCCTAGCAGTCGGATCTTCTGCTGTACCTATGTAACTAAGCTTCGGGCTACACTTATGCAGCTTTGTCCTCTGACCTTCCTGTCCCCATTTTCTTTTCCCATCCCTACCAACATCCCTGGTGACCACTGCTTTGTTCTTTTACTGAAGTCATTTATATTTTTAGGTCTCACATAGAGTGATACTGTGTGGTATATTCTCCTGTGTGTGGCTAGTCATTTATTACCCTACCTCTTCTGGACACACTCTAGGACAGTGCGGCCAGCCCTCCCCACTGGCTTCTCCCCCACTCAGCAGATCTTCTACTCCCTACTTCTCACTTTTCAAAATTCTCCTGTCACCTGAAAGCTCCCTGTCACCCCCTTTCCTCTTTGTCAAGCTCTAATTAGGCATGTATTAGGGTCTCTCATTTCCCTTCCATAACCACCTCATTCCTTAGTTGTCTCTCTCTGGTTTACTCAGCTGTAATGTGGGTGCTTTATTAAGTTACCTTCTACATCTAAATGTTTGCTTCTACTGTGTTTCAGCTGCCTAAATTTGCCGTCCTCCTTCCGTAGGCATTGCATTGTCTTGGTAGCTGCGTCCTCAGCTCTTTAGTGTGTATTTTGTCCTTACTCTGACTACTACAGAGCACGGGAGGACTAACTTGGTCATGGTAATTTTGGGATGGTTTTTCTGTATTCCCATTGTTAATATTAACTTAAGAAACATTTGATGTCATTACCTGAGAAAACTTTTCTTCAAAGAGGAGCTGGTGTTCATATCAGCTGAAGATAGAAAACACTTGCTCTGAAACCACTTTACCAATTCCAGATTTTCTGGTGTTCTGCGGGACAGCTGCTCTGGAGCCACAACATGATATGCTGGTTCCTTCCATGGT
>NW_004955181.1:0-1035 GCF_000317375.1 Microtus ochrogaster
AGACTTGAGAGGGAGGGGGAGAGGAGTGGGGGGAGGGCGGGAGGAGTGGGAGGCTGGGAGGAGGCGGAAATTTTTTTTCTCAATAAAAAAAAACATATAGAAAGAACTCAATAAAAAATGCATAATTATTCCCAAGGTCTTTTGTGGTAGCAGAACTTCAGCATCATGAACTGGATAAATCCCACCACTCTTGTGCCCATATTCTCGACTCCTGATACTAACTTCTTAGTGGATGTAGTTTTTCTAACTTGGGGTTTTTTCTCTACTTACAGCTTCAGCTTACTCACAACTCTGGAACCAGCTGACACTGGCCACAATTGCTCTGTCTGTCTACCTGTCTGTCTGTCTGTCTGTTAAGAAACATGACTTGGTACACAGATCTCCTGTTAGGCTTCTTCTGGGGCTGTTATAGGTCACCTGAAGAGTGGCTAACTCATTTGTTATCCTTATTCAGTGTTTCTTCTTCTCATCCTACCAACTTAAAAGGGAGAAATAAATGGTTTAGAACAAGGATGTAGGAAGTCAGTCTATGGGACCAATCTGGCCTGACACCTACTTTTTCTTCTTCTTTCATTTTATTTATATTAGATATGGACAGACTATTTTTATTCTCCAGTGTGTGTATGTGTGACAAAAATGAGTAGGTGTCAGGAAACCCTCACACATTTACTCTCTGGCCTTTTCCAGGATGCCTCTCTTTCAGAAAAAGGACCTTCACTGAGAAGATACTGTGAAGGATTTTTTTTTAGGTGATGCTGAGGAATATTGTGGGAATTCAAATACCAAAGGCTTCAGCAAGCAGTGGAGTTATCTTAATCCCTTGAGTCCACAAGTACATTAAACCTAAAGAAGCATGCAGTTTTTTGGTTTTTTTGTTTTGTTTTGTTTTTTGTTTGTTTTTTTTTTTTGGTTTTTTTTTTGTTTTGTTTTGTTTTGTTTTTTTTTCGAGACAGGGTTTCTCTGTGGTTTTGGAGCCTGTCCTGGAACTAGCTCTTGTAGACCAGGCTGGTCTTGAACTCACAGAGATCCTCCTGC
>NW_004955182.1:0-1035 GCF_000317375.1 Microtus ochrogaster
AAAATGATGTTGCCTTTTATAGGTGCTCAAATGTGATATGATGTTAGCTACCAAACTGACAGTAAAGGCTCATAGTATTGATCAAAGAGAAGCAGTTATCAGACCTGATACAGGACATTCTGCTGAGTTACAGAGTCACAAAAAGAAGCCAGTAGACTTTTCTTAAGTGGTCCTTTACTCATTTTCCTGTTATTATTAATCTATTTTAATAGGTCACTATCCAGTTAAATAAATCATAATTAATGTATATTAAGGAATGAAATATTTTACAGTTTTAATATGTATATAACAATGAAGATATTATTTTCTCTTGCATAGGCCACTACCTTTATTTAAAACTAAACTGTGGGTTCTGAAAACATAACCAAAATGTTAAGAGTGTTTTTCTGTTCATTTTGAGTACCTGAGTTCTGTTTCTAGCACCCACACAGGTCCAGTGTCTCAAAACTCACTTTAACTTCTGCTTCCAGGATCCTGGTGCCTTTTTATGGTATCTGCCAATTTCTGAATAAAGTTGGTATACATTAACACAGACACAGATAAACATAAATAAAAATACAAATTATAAAATATTTTCTCTGTATTTCCTAAAGAATTCCTTTACTCTTTAGAGATACTATGTTAATTCACAGACGTAAAAGTGGAAATGGGGTTTCTACCAACACCATACATTTTTATTGTGTAAGTTCCTAACATCCATGTTTAAACACTATGGAAGCATGAATACACAAATACAAGGTCTGTATTTTTGAAGTTCTGATTTTTTTCTGCTTAAAAAATATTTCATAGGTAAGACTGGCCAAAATTTCTATTCTTGTAATTTCTAAAAATCTTGAGATTGTTTTTGTAAGATAAGAACTATTAAATTTCTTAATATGAAACAAAGGTAGAAATTTCAAGAAATTTAGCAATTCATAAACTTTACAGCTCCTTTAACAAAACAAGGAAGAAGGAATGGCTGCAAAGTACAAAGCCCCTGGGGAAGTCTGGCCATGGACTTTTGAACCAGGACTGTGTGTTTATATTTGCACTGTT
>NW_004955183.1:0-1035 GCF_000317375.1 Microtus ochrogaster
CTGTCCTGGAACTTGCCTTGTAGACCAGGCTGGCCTTGAACTCAGAGATCCCTCTGCCTCTGCTGGGATTAAAGACGTGTGCCATGCTGCCATCACCCAGCAGGCTTACTGTTCTTGAAGAGAGCCTGGGCTTGGTTTGCAGCATCCACATCAAGCAGCTCATGACTGCCTCTTACTCCAGTTCAAGGAGGCCCACAGCCTTCTTCTGGCCTCTGTGGCTACCTGCACAAATGCCAGGCATATAAACTCACACAGGTACACATAAATACAAATATACAAATGAGAAGTAGATCCCACAACAAACAGTACAGCCATGGTGAAGTCAGAGCAACCTAACAGCAGAACTCCTAATGAGACACCACACACTCCATACTCCAAAGCATCCAGCTGTGTCAAGACCCAAACTCAGAGGCAGCTATTAAATTTGGAAACATGGCCCTCCTACAGGGTGAGCAACCTAGGCCCTCAATCTGGACAACCCCCAGCAACAGCAACAGTGTGCAGAGAGGGTGGGAGTAAGGTTTGCAGCTTTTGTAGGTCCCGGAAGGACTGGCACTTCGCCAACTCCATGCCAAAGAGGGAATCTATACAGTCCCCAGTGGGCTGAGCTTGTACTCTAGAGTTTATACTTTTGGAAGGCAGGGTTATGAGAAGTCCCTCTACACTCATAAGAAAGAGCATAAACTATCTTATAATAATGAACTATTATATAATATTTAATAATATTAAATTATTTCTAAATGTCATAAACAAAGACATTCCCAGCAGAAGTAGAAGACAGAGCAGCTCGGGTCCAAAACAGTAATTCTGGAAATGAACGCAAAGAAGAACTTCAGGGAAGACAGGCTGGCTGAGCTTTTAATATAGGTGATAAACAGCTCTCGGCTCCAGCTCCCATCAAGCAACTTAGAATTTACACCAATAAGAGTAAAAAGAGCCAGGCGGTGGTGGCGCACGCCTTTAATCCCAGCACTCGGGAGGCAGAGGCAGGCGGATCTCTGTGAGTTCGAGACCAGCGTGGTCTACAAGAGCTAG
>NW_004955184.1:0-1035 GCF_000317375.1 Microtus ochrogaster
TTTATCCCTTGATCTCCTTTTGATGTCTTATTGCTCTAGCTAGGACCTCAAAAGATATACTGAATAGATACAGAGAGAGTGGATAACCTTGTTTTATTCATGATTTCAGTGGGATTGCTGGGGGTTTCTCTCCATTTAGTTTGATGTTGTCTGTTGACTTATTGTATATTGCCTTTATTATGTTTAAGTATGTTACTTGTATCCCTGATCTCTCCAAGACCTTTATCATGAAGGGATGTTGTATTTTGTTGAAAGTTTTTTTTTTGGCATATAATGAGATGATCATATGGTTTTTATTTTTCAGTTTATGTGGTGGATGATGTTGAAAGATTCTCACAAGTTGAACCATTCCTACATCTTATGAATGAAGCTTACTTGATCATGGTGGATGATGGTTCTGATGTGTTCTTGGATTCAATTTGTCAGTTTTTCTATTTAGTATTTTGGCATCAATGTTCATTAGTGAGATTGGTCTGTAATTCTCTTTCTTAGCAATGTCTTTCTGTGGTTTGGGTATCTAATCTGATGAATTCTTATTGGAGAATATTAGTACATATTTCAATGCCCACAATGAATGTTTGTACTTTCTGTTTCTGAGCATTTCCTTTTAGGTCATCTAGCATTTTATGACAGAGTAAACTAATGGTGGAATATACAAAATAATCCCACACTAGTTCAAAATTATGTATAATAAAGGGTCATTTATTTAGGGAAGACTTAAAGATCACTGTACTATATCACAATCCTCTGCATGTATAGGGATCAGGAACAGAGTCTAGCAGATGGAAGAGAGAGCTGGAAGCAAGAAAGCAAGTGAAGGCTTTACAAATGCATTCGTAGTAAAACACACCATATCCAAGTGGGCTGGTATCTTAAAGGCTATTGCCTGAAGGAGCAGAAGGAGCAGAAGGAGTTCCCATAGCACCTCCTCTTTTTGTTTTAATAAGAGACTTTCAATACCAATATAAAAGTATATACACTAGGAAAAGATATCAAGTATAAGATTAGAATTACAACCAACATAAACAATATTAA
>NW_004955185.1:0-1034 GCF_000317375.1 Microtus ochrogaster
GGCGTGCGCCACCACCGCCCGGCTGAAAAATACAATTTTTAAAAAGGATTATGAGTGCTAACAAGACAGCTCAGCCAGTAAAGGCACTTGCCTCCAAGTCTGATGACCTCAATCCCAGCTTCCACATGGTGGAAAACAGTTGTCCTGTCCCCCATGTATGTGACATGGTATACTTGACCACACACAGTAAATAAGGCATAATAAAAAGTACCATGAGAACCGTGAACAATAAATAAACACAGAATATGATAGAGAAATTTTAAAGAATTTTTAAAAACCTGATGATTGATTGCTATGTCACATTTAGTAGCAATGATTTCTATTCTCAAAGTAAACAATTTGTTTACTTTGCTGTTAAATTAATATGCTGTTAAATTCCTTCCCAAGGGAGCCATAAACAACATTTACTCTTCTTCCCAAGGTCCCAACAACAAGCTAACAAACTAGGCACAATTCCGCCGACGTTCACTCTGGGAAATCAGTGATTTTACCAGACTGCTCCTCCCCCAAGACCTCCAAACTGGAAAGTCTGCACCCAGTAGGAGTAAAGTCACACAGATGGAGCCCAGCTCCATCCTATGTACTATGGTGCCACAGGCAATTACAGCAATGTTGCAAACCATAATAATAGGATTCTCGGTTATGACCCACACACTTCCGTGCGGGGATGTAAACTGTCAACAAAACCAAGGGATACACTGAACCCCCACAGATGGAAGTTGCTTGTCTCAGAGTCATAACAGTGACAGACACCAAAATTCCAGCCAAGGTTTTCATGCACAGGAACAAGTGGCCATGAGTAGCCGAGATATTCCTGAAGAGAATAAAGCAGTTGGAGGGAGGCATCTTCTTCTAGTTATAGTTATCATCTTGTTTATGGTACTGTGGCTTAAGCACAGAGGAAGACAGTAGGACCAGGGCACAGACTGGCAAACCCAGAGATAGACGATAGACCCACCCAGAAACAGAAAGTTGGTTGGGTATGTGGCTTAGGTAAGGTGTGATTCAGGAAGGAAGGGAGGGAGGGAGGGAGG
>NW_004955186.1:0-1034 GCF_000317375.1 Microtus ochrogaster
TTTTTTTGTAGTTTTGGTATCAGTCTAATTGTAGTCTCTTAAAAAGAGTTTGACAGTGTTCCTTCTCTTTCTATTATGTGGAATACCTTGAGGAGTATAGGTATTAACTCTTCTTTGAAGTTCTGGCAGAATTCTATACTAAAACCATCTGGCCTTGGGCTTTTTATGGTTGGGAGGCTTTTGATGACTGTTTCTATTTAATAGGTCTATTTAAATTATTCATCTAATTTTGATCTAATTTTGATATATGGTCCCTATCCAGAAAATTTTCCACTTTCATTTTCCAATTTTATGGAGTACAGGTTTTTGTAGTTGACCTAATGATTCTCTGGATTTCCTCAGTGTCTGTTGTTATGTACCTCTTTTCATTTCTGATTTTCTTAGTTTGAATGCTTTCTTTCTACCCTTTGATTAGTTTGGATAAGGGTTTATCTATCTTGCTGATTTTCTCAAAGAACCAGCTCTTTGTTTCATTGGTTTTTTTCATTGTTTTCTTTGTTTCTATTTTATTGACTTCAGTCCTCAGTTTGATTATTTTCTGGCTTCTACTCCTCCTGGGTAAGTTTGCTACTTTTTGTTCTAGAGCTTTCAGGTGTGTTGTTAAGTCTCTAGTGTGAGATTTCTCCAACTTCTTTATGTAGGCATTTAATGCTATGAACTTTCCTCTTAGCACGGCTTCTATAGTGTCCCATAAGTTTGGGTATGTTGTACATCCATTTTCATTAAATTCTAGGGAGTCTTTAATTTCTTTCTGTAGTTCTTCCTTGACTCCGTGGGGATTCAGATGAGTGTTATTCAGTTTCCATGAGTTTGTAGGCTTTCTGCAATTTTTGTTGTTGTTGTATTCTAACTTTAAGCCATGCTCATCTAATAAAATACTGGGGGTTATTCCATTTATTTTGCATCTATTAAGATTTACTTTGTGACCTAGTATGTGGTCAGCTTTAGAGAAGGTTCCATGAGGGTCTAAGAAATAGATATATATTTTTTGTGTTTGAGTAGAATCTTCAATAGATGTCTTTTAAGCCCATTTG
>NW_004955187.1:0-1034 GCF_000317375.1 Microtus ochrogaster
AGAGAGAGAGAGAGAGAGAGAGAGAGAGAGAGAGAATGAATAAAGAAAATAAATGGTTCTTTGTCTACATTTTTGCCATGACCTACAGGGACATTATTTACATTGTAATATTTGGAGATTCCAGGAAAAGATGTGGAGATTTTCACTTGAACTGTATCTCACATTTTAAATGATTGGCTGGGAAAACTTTGTGCTTCGACTTAATACTATATATTCGAAATATACCAGTGTATCGAGTATAAATACTCATAAACCAAAACTAGCAAAAAATAGTTTCTGCTCACCCAAGAATAGCACGTCTGATTATATTTCGCTTTTCTTGCTCTTTTAATCTCATTTATTTATTCATTGTTTTCAATTTTGAGATAGGGCCTTACATGTAACCGAGAGTGTCTAGGCTAGTACTGGCTTCCCCCTTCCCAAGCCTGTGATTACAGGCTTATACCGCCCCCGTTTGTTTGTTTCTTCCTAGACCACATGATGCACATATAACCTTTCGTATATGAGGTAGCTCAGCATATTTCTTAGCTTGGTGCTGAAAAGGCAACTCTTATACATTTGTCTGGGAAGTGTTAGTTGGCTCCAACATAGAGTGGTCTTTTTCATGCCTTTCAGCTCTCGTGTCCAGGAAGTTTTGTTTATTAAGCATGGGAGCCCAACCAATGGCTCAGGTTTGTGCAAAGTTAAAGAAGCCTTAACCCAGCGACAACTAGAAAGGAGTGCTGACAGTGTAGGGATAACTCACACTGAGAAATCTGGAGTTGTGTAAAAAGCTAGGAACCCAGTGAAAACTCCGAAGCCAGGAACGTAGGGTAGGATTGGTGTCCGCTGTTATATCACCTCAGCCTCATTGTTTCCAAGGCAGGCTTCTTTTATTTTGTTTTGTTGTTGTTGTTGTTGTTGTTGTTGCTTGATTTTTTTTTTTTTTTTGGTTTTTTTGAGACAGGGTTTCTCTGTAGCTTTGGAGCCTGTCCTGGAACTAGCTCTTGTAGACCAGGCTGGCCTCGAACTCACAGAGATCCATCTGCCTCTGC
>NW_004955188.1:0-1034 GCF_000317375.1 Microtus ochrogaster
TTAATTTTATTAATTATATCCAGAGACTTCAGTATTAATGCTCATAGCCTGATCTTTCATGGGTATAGTTTTGAATCATAATGGCCTTCATAGATTAATAGATTTGAATGCTTGATCACCAGGGAGTGGCATTATTAGGAGGTTTGGCCTTGTTGGAGTAGCTGTGACTTTGGCGAAGGAAGTTGTCACTGGAGGTGAGCTTTGAAGTTTTAAATGCTCAAGCCAAACCCAGTGTCTTACTCTATTCCTGTTGTCTGACAATTCAGCTGTAGAGTCTAAGTTCCTTCTTCAACACCATGTCTGCCTGCACGCAACAATGCTTCCTGCTTTGACGATTATGGACTAAAACTCTGAAATTCTAAGCCTGTCCCAAACAAATATTTTCTATATAAATAGTTGCCATGATCATAATGTCCCATTTCCATCATTAGAAACCCTAAGACAATAGGCACACCTAAGTGATTCCCAAGGAATCTCAGGAGAATACATTTCATTGTGATACGTTCGTATCTTCAATGTATGTTCATATCTTCATATATCCATATCATATGTTCTTATGCTCAGTGTTCAGGGAGATGAAAATCTTACAAATATACTACAGCATATGTGTACATTTCTAAAACATTATGACAAGCAACAGAGATAGACACAAATATTAGATGTCTTCTAAGTATATGTATTTGAAGTGGAAGGTTAGATTTATCAAGGGACAGTTGAAAGCTGATGAAAGATGTCTGTTGGTCATGGGAATTGAACTATAGGAAGCACTGAGGTGCTTTATTCAATGATGGAAATATTCTGTCTGACTGGAATGATAATGTAAATCTGTGAAAGTATTAAGCCTTACCTTATCACAGGCATAAGATTTCTGACTATCGCGATGGTGCATGCCTATAATCCCAGCACTAAGGAAGTTGAGAGAGGAAAACAAGTGTTTAAGGTCATCCTTCATTCCATAGTACTTTTAAAAAAGATTTGCTAAATTTGAATTTTCTGTGTTTAGGTGTTTACCTTCATGCATGAATGCATGGGTG
>NW_004955189.1:0-1034 GCF_000317375.1 Microtus ochrogaster
TATCATTATGTTTCCCAGGATGGCATGTATTCATGACATTGATACTGGTTGTGCTTTCTGAGTCATTGGATTGCAGGTGCATCACCTTCTTCCTTCCTGTTTTGTTTTGTTTAAATTTTTATTTTAATATGAGTATTTACTTGTATATGGATATGTACCATGCGCGTGCCTGATCCTTACATTGATTAAAAGATGGAACTAGAAACACTGATCTTGGAATAATGAATAGTTGTGATCCCCCCATGTAATTCCTTAAGTCAGACCAGGAGTACTCTTTACTGTTGAAACATCTTTCCTGCTCAGTGTTGATTATTTGTAATCAACATATATATTTGATGCTTTCATTTGTCCATTTATAACTTTTTAAATACCCAGTGCCTTTTAGTAAAATCTTATTTAAGTTGCAGTTTAAATTGAGACACTTCAGGTTTCTCATAGATGAATAAAGAGCTGGAGTAAATAGATAACTCTTTTCAGGAACTACAGCAAAAATCTCTGAGTTCTTTCTATCTTTTATGTTTGTTTGATTGACTTTTAAATGGAAACAGATCCTTAATATATGTTTATGGATGTCCTAGAAATGATTGCATCGACTAGACCATTCAACTCAGAGGCAGATAGATATATGCCTCTGCCTTCTGAGTGCAAGGTTTAAAGGCATGATTCAATACACCCAGCTTGCCTATCTTATTTTTCTTTTTTTGTAGTTAGAAATTAATCATCCATATAATTTCTCTCATGTGTACTCTGTACTGTTGATCTGTTTACTTATCTTTTATTGTTTGTTAATAGGCATTTCAAAGGGTTCATAAATTACAGAGGTGAATCTTCCATTCAGTTTGTTTCTAAAGTGACTTGGTAATTAAATTAAGTCTATTTCAAAGATTAAGTATGGGGAACACTAAAGTTATATGAGTATACTGGCAAAGAAGTATACATTTGCAGTGTTGTCAAAGTCATGCTTTCTGTTGTACAAATGTATGGAATATTTTAGAATGCAGTGACCTATGATGATGTACATATCGACTTCACTT
>NW_004955190.1:0-1034 GCF_000317375.1 Microtus ochrogaster
ACTCTAGTTAAGACAAGTTGGTACCAGGAATGTTATATTGTTATGACAGACCTGACCATGTTTTGGGAAGGACTGTGGAAGGAAATTGGAGCTTTGGGCTAGAAAAAGCCACCGAGTGTTGAGAGCCCAGTGGGGCATTTTGTAGGAGCTTGGAAGATGAGAAGGTTGAGGCAGTGCAGAGGACTTGCGGAAATTCTGAGGGTGGTTGAAAGATCCTGTCAGGACTCTTTGCTATTTTCATCAAGAGTCTGTCATTCTGGTCAGTTGGGACTGAGGAGTCGGCAGTGATCAACAAGGGACTGAAGATTCAATGCAATGAAGGGCCTTTGCATTCCTGGGACAATTCATGCTGGTCAGCTGGAGCTAAGAGACGTTAGTGGTGATTTAAGAAGACACCACATCATTGAGGTGAGATCTTTTGAGAACTGTTTCCTAAGGGTCAGCACACAGAAGCTGTGTTCCAGTTGTGGCTGAGGCTCTGTCTTGTGCTGGCAGCCACGCTTGGTAGTGTCAGAATCACCCAGATGGTACTGGTTTCGAAAGAGTCGTGGAGAGTAGCCGAAACTTGGCACTGTGAGAGGCCGGGAGAGACCATCGGTGAAGGTGCAGCCTCGGTGGCAGTGGAAGGCACGAGAGTGAAGGGCATGCCAAGAAGTTGAGGCTTGGCACCATGAAGAGAGCCTAGGAGAGGTTATAGATGAAAGTGTAGCCCAGTCATAGCAAACGAGCCCAGCGTTTTGGAGATGCCAACGCCGTAGGATGACCACCAAGAATAGCAGCAGCAGCGAGTGGAGCAGTGGAAGCCTAGAGGGGCAGAGCCAACAAAGTGACCCAAGCCCTGTGGAGGAGTCCAGAAGATGGTGATGAACCCCAGATATTGGACATTGCTTTGATCTGATCGTGAGGGTGCCCTGGTATTTCCCTGTTTAAGTAAGGGAGTATTTGCTTTATTTGAACTTGAATTTGAAAAGGCTTTGGGTTTTAAGAGAATGGCTATTTTAAAGGGACTGAAATTTTAATGTGTTTGAATTTGT
>NW_004955191.1:0-1034 GCF_000317375.1 Microtus ochrogaster
TAATCTCTCTCATGTTGTATGTGGGCACTTAGTGCTATGCACTTTCCTCTTAGCACCACTTTCATAGTGTCCCCAAAGTGTTGTTATATGGTGTACTTATTTTCATTGAATTCTACAAAGTCTCTAATTTCTTTATTTCTGTCTTGACCCATTTTTTATTCAGTAGAGAGTTGTTCAATTTCCATGAGTTTGTAGGCTTTCTGCTGTTTCTGTTGTTGTTGATATCCAGCTTTAATCCATAGCATTCTGATAAGATTCAGGGAGTTATTTAAGTTTTCTTTATCTATTGAAGCTTGTTTTGGGTCTGAGTATGTGGTCCGTTTTGGAGAAAGTACCATGAAGTGCTGAGAAGAAGGTATATATGTTTGTGTTAGGGTAAATGCTCTGTAAATATCTGTTAGGTCCATTTGGTTTATGATACAAATTTGCTCCAGCATTTCTCTGTTTAGTTTTTGTCTGAATGGTCTGTATATTGGTGAGAGTGGGGTATTGAAGTCTCCCACTATCAGTGTGTGAGGGTCAGTCTGTGGCTTAAGCTGTAGTGTATGACAAAATCCAACACCCTTTCTTAAAAGTCTTGGAGAGATTAGGGATATAAGAGACATAAATGTAGACAAAACACCAGTGCACATAAAATTTAAATTTAAAGTAATTTTAAAAAGTGAATAAGGATCTATCTCTTCCCCTTGGTCAATTTTCAGAATGAAATGATATTTTTTGACAGCCATGTCAACTATATTCAAATTAGTGTTGTAATTTCCTTTTCCTTTAAGTGCTATAGAGATTTGCATTGGTATGGATCTTGGTGTATTGATCCAAATTTAAGGCCAACTTTGTTATATGTATATTTCTGCTCTTGATTAAGGTGTTGTGCTTATGCAACTCATTTAAAAATGTAATGTATAATTAAGAAATACAGGGTAACAGATAATCATCTATAACAGTCAAGCTTGTAGTCACATTAGTTAGGTTTTCTAGATATATAAAGATATATTTCAGTTAGATAGATAATCTTCAAACCTTTCAAAGACCTA
>NW_004955192.1:0-1033 GCF_000317375.1 Microtus ochrogaster
ACATATGTAACTGATAAGCAGGATATCTGATAGCCAAAATTTATTAAAAGGTCCTTCAAAACCTAAAGGTGTTGAGAAACGCAGATTTAAATTTTTCTCTAATCAAAAGATGTAGTATTTATTGTAAGTGATGCATAAGATTGTCTCTTCCATCTTCTGTTTTCTGTTGGCAATGTTTTACTCTGTGGTTGCAGTATGCCAACTTATAATTTCCATTTCCTGAATTCCCCTAGTTTGTATTATTTTTATTGCTTCTATTTCTTGAACAGTCTTATGGTTTCCTTCAAACATCTGTTTTGTCTTTGGTTTCCCAACAACCTCAACTGAGTTATTGACTTCCTCCGAGTGTTTACTGTTTCTTACTTGTGAGGAAGGGTACAGTTCATTCTGATTTGTGGCAATACTTCTGATGGCGGTGGAAGGTGGATGATTGGCAGTAACTACTGTTACACTTGGAGCAAGTGTAGGACTTCTCTCCTATATGTATCCTCTCATGAATTAGCAGGTAGGTTTTATGGCTGAACGACCTTCCACAGGTAGGACATTTGAAAGGCTTCTTTTTCTTATGTGTGATCTCATGGACTGTCAGGTCTGAGTGAGTATAGAAGCCTTTATGACATGTTGCACATACAAATGACCTCTCCTTCTTTTGCACTTTCTTGTGAACTGAAAGATTAGAGGGATATTTGAAGGACCTGAAACATTCCTCATATTTGTATTTGTTTGTGTCTCTGCGGAGTCTCTCGTGATGGCCCTCACATGTGCAGTTTGCTGCATGATTCTGGAAGTCTTCCATCTGCAATGGGCTGGAGGAAATCCCTGGTTGTACCTCCACCATAGGGACATCTCCAGAAGAAGCTGAACTTTGAGATTCTTCCTGGTATCTGGCAGTGTCCTGACGTCTTGTGAGATCCAGAGGGATTTCATCAGAAACAGCTCCCTCGTTGCGATCATGAAAATATTCTGTTTGGATAATGAAAAGCGAATCCATCTCATTTTTTACAGGACTAGTAACACAACCATTTTCTTCACT
>NW_004955193.1:0-1033 GCF_000317375.1 Microtus ochrogaster
CCTCCTCCTCCTCCTCCTCCTCTTCTTCTGGTTATGGGGGAGTTCCTGTACTCCTCTCATTCAGGGAATTAGCTTGGAGGCTGTGGCTTAGCTATGGAGGTGGAAAGAGAGCAAGTTCAAGAAGAGAGGTAAGGTTTGAGTTGAGAGAAGTGGAAACATTGTGGAATATTATTTTAACTAGGCAAAGATGTGTTACATTTGTTTATGCCGTGGAATATTATTTTAACTGTGTAAGGTTGTGCTACTTTTGTGTATGCTCCCTTTGTTTAATGATGTAAAGATGTGTAGCATTTGTTTCACCTTGCCTACCTAAGGTATCTGATTGGTCTAATAAAAAGCTAAATGGTCAGTAACTAGGCAAGAGAGGAATAGTCAGGGCTACCAGACATCGTGAATAAATGGAAGAAATATAGGTTTGAGAGAGAAGAAAAAAATGAGAGAATAATGAGGAGAGAATGAGGGACACATCTGGGGCAAGAAGCCAGCCAGATACCAGCCAGCCAGACATGAGAAGCAGAGAAAGTAAGATATACATAAGAAAAAAAAAGTTAAAAGCCCCAAGACAAAAGGTAGCTAAAGAGAAACAGGTTAATTTAAGTAAAAAGAACTAGCAAGAAAAGAGCTAAGCTAAGGTTGAACATTCAAAACAAATAATAAATCTCTGTGTCATGATTTGGGAGTTGGTTGTTAGGAAAGAAAAAGCCTGGTACAGACACATGGCCCCACCCCTAATCCAGAAGATAGCTCCAATTGATAGCCACTTGCAAATGAAGTATTAATTTTCTTCAAGGGAGTCTCACTAGAGAAAGAAACCTCCCTTAAGGGCAGGCCCCACACACAGCAGTAGATGGTTAACAGAAAGGGAAAGTCAACAACAAAGCAGGTTCTTTGTCTCATGATGTTAAGTCAGGGCATTTTCCCCCCTTATAAGTCCTTTGCGTGTGTGTGTGTGTGTGTGTGTGTGTGTGTGTGTGTGTGTGTGTATGCTTCTGATTTTCTTTTGTGGGATTCCTAAGTGTGTGAATATGTGTAT
>NW_004955194.1:0-1033 GCF_000317375.1 Microtus ochrogaster
GATGGGTTGATCGGGATATCAGAATTAGCCAGTAAGGGCTAGAGCTAAAGGGCCAAACAGTGTTTAAATGAATACAGTTTCCGTGTAATTATTTCAGGTAAAGCTAGCCTTGCGGGCAGCAGGGTGCTGGGGACGCAGCCCCACCGCTCCTATTTCAACAGAGGTGCACAAAGAAAGCACATGCATTGGATTATCAGATCTGACCCAGTAAACTCAAATGGTAGATTCAATTCTACAGGTAGATGCTGTAGTATAGTAGTGTAGGTAGCATCTAAATAGTCAATTCTCTGCTGCTGTAAGATCCTGAATCCTACGTTTTCTGAATATCCCAAAGATAAAGAAGGCAAGGTTCCTGGATATACATCTATAAACCAAACGAAAAAGTTTAAGATAAAGGTCAAGGAAGAGGTTTAAATTAACCAGTGGAAATTGCCCAGGAGAGAACCTTACAATTGATCAGATTCTGGGAGGTGTCATTGGGGAACATGGAATTTGTACTGAAACAGAGGAATTGGTACAAATTCCCTTGGAAAGCATATGCCATGCAAATAAAATCGTTCATATTAAGTCTTAGAAGTCAAAAAAGCCATGGTTACCTCCATGGTCTTCTGGTGATTGGTACAATGAGCATCTTTGAGAAGAATGGAAGGAAGCCTTAGTGATACCTGATTTTTGTGCCCACATCTGTCCAGGAGGAAATGAGGCCCCATGACTAAGCAATTAGTCTAAGCTCGTCTAGCTCCTCAGAGAGAGGACTCCCTGAATTCAGTGCTGCCACTATCTACGTGAGGACAGGGAACAACTTGATAAATATTACCAGTTAATATTACTTAGACTTGGAATGGGATCTTAATATCACTCTTACATTGTTTTTATGTAAATTAAAAGGAAATACGATGTTTTGGCTAGTTTCATGTCAACTTGACATAAGCCCCAGATCATTGTGAGCAGTGCAGTCACTCATAGGGCACATGGCTCAAGGATCCTCTTCCTCCTCCTCCTCCTCCTCCTCCTCCTCCTCCTCTTCCTCCTC
>NW_004955195.1:0-1033 GCF_000317375.1 Microtus ochrogaster
AGACTCTCTGTGAATTTTCCATTTTTACGTGGCTTATTTTTCTTTATTTCTTTTAATCTCTTAGCTATCTGTACTCTGTTTCTTTAAAGACTTTACCCTTTTTTTAAGACATTAACTTTATTCTTTATATTCTTTTTCTTCTCTCTCCCAAGCCTATGTACATTCATCCAACAGTGTTTGAATCTGTTTTATTGTGAATCTGTAATTTTTTTTACTATCCAGGAACATTTTTTAAAATGTTAAGCAGTTCTTAAAAACTTAAGTTGCACCATGTACAGGTAATACGGTACCGCCTGTGTCCTGCCCAGTCTAAACTTTAACTGTACTGTTATCACAGTAATTACGGTAGTTCCTGCTTAAGACCAGCTCAGTTCAGCATGGCGAAGATGAGCCGCTCCTTCCTCAGAGCCATTTGGTGCCCCTGAGCCACACATAGTTCCAAGCACACAGCAGTCCACATTGCCATCAAGCAAGCCATAGCACTTTACTCAAAATGCTCCATTCAAAAGCTCTGTCTCCCATAGGAGCCAGACAGAGATCGCGATGGCCACACATCCCAGAAAGCCAGCATTTTAAAACAGCCAGTTTTTTCCTGCGGCTGAGTCAGGACAATTTCTCTCTGCGGCATGCCACCCACAAACAGCAAAAATCTGCGTTAAACTCTCTTTTCCTTATTTTTAAGCCTTCTCAAGTTTTTACGTAGATTTAGTCCATCACGTCTGGGCGCCACTCTGTTGTAATAGGAGCGATGGGGCTGCATCCCCAGCACCCAGCCGCCCACATGGCTAGCTTATACCCCAAAATAATTACAGGGACACTGTATTCTTTTAAACACTGCCTGGCCCATTAGTTTCAGCCTCTTATTGGCTAGCTCTTACATATCGATCTAACCCATTTCTAATAATCTGTGTTGCTCCACGAGCTAGCTTACCAGGAAAGATCTTAACCTGTGTCTGTCTGGAGTGGAAGAATCATGGCGACTCCTTGACTCAGCTTCTTTCTCCCAGCATTCTGTTCTGTTTACTCCGCCTAC
>NW_004955196.1:0-1033 GCF_000317375.1 Microtus ochrogaster
GAATAGTGTGCCTCATGATCTCCGATGACCATGTGCAGAATTTCTGCCCTAGTCGTTATCTCCTTCCTCCTGTACTTGAGGAGTAGGAAGAGAACCAAATCCACGCTCTTGCTATTGAGCCCATTCTGCAGTGGAGACTTGGGGTTAGCCACATGGCTAGCTTGATTGCCAGAGGCCTGAGCAGATGGTGCCACTGCAATGAAGTTCATGGCGGTGGGAGAAGAGGAGGCTCTCTGAGCGCTGTGGGGAGAACTCAGCATTCCTCCAAGGGACACAAACCCCGAGGTGGTGGCAGTGGCCTCCTCCTCCCCTGCCTCAGATATGGGGACCTGGGCTCCCACCCTTGCCTCCCTTTGGGACTGAGCGCTGTCAGGGAGGTGGAGGACCTGGCTGATCTTGGTAGGATCCATGCTGAGTTCCCTTGGGAACACAGGCAGGACAGGCAGGTGCGGTTCACAGAGATGAAGACTCACAGACCTGGGGGAGGAAGGGAGAGGATGAGAGGACTCTGACAGTTATTCCCTGGGCAACTCTCAAAAAGCACCTGTCACAGGATTTTGCCTGGGGAGTGCACTTATGGCCAAAGGACTCTGGTACTGCTTGTGCCTCTGAGAGGCTGGAAGCTCCCCGGGTGTGTGCTTCTTCTCGTGTGAGGTAAAGTCTCAGAACAAGTTTCTGTGTCTCTGAGAGGGAACAGAAGGCAGTGAGGACACCTTAGACCTCCTGACACCTGTTCGTGGGGGCAGAAGTTAAGAGAACTAAAAGAGCTAGGTCGATTCAGTGTGACTCATTCGGGCTAGAACAGTCTACCAGCCCGATTCTCACCTATATCAATGGCTTGTTCCAGGAGCTTCCCCGTGACCCCTGGGTCCCACGTCTTTAAGGCAAGAGACTATGCCTATAAGAAAGAAAGAAGAATGGGAGAGGGGAAGAAAGTCTCCATTTTCCCACAGCCATCAGGAAGGCAGGTGGTAGGCAGTACTCTCTGTCTTTGGCTGATGGGACTCTCTCAACTCTCACCATGATTCCTCAC
>NW_004955197.1:0-1033 GCF_000317375.1 Microtus ochrogaster
GACAGGAACCAAAAAGCTACAGAGAGACCCTGTCTCGAAAAATCAAAAATAAATAAATAAATAAATAAATAAAAATAAAAAATAAAAAAGAAAGAAAGACAACTCAGTGGCTAAAGTCAGGTGCTTCTGAGCCTGAGTATGAGTCCAGGATTCACACTGTGAAAGCAGAGAACCAGCTCCCACCATGGCGTGCAACACACAGACAGACAGACATACAGAAAGACATACAGACACATACAATATATATAAATAAATAAATATAGTAGCAATTTTATTTCCATTTAAATAAAGCAATGTGGGAGTTGGGCATAGTGGTGAATACTTATAATCCTAGTATTTGTGAAGCAGAGGCAGGAGGCTCAGGGCATTCTTGGCTACATGGTGAGTCTGAGATCCGCCTGGAGCACAGGAGGCTGTCTCAAAAAAAAAATCAAAGGAAGTGAAAGAGGAATGGAGGGAAGGGAAAGCAGAGGGGAGGGGGAGAAAAAGGGAAACAGAAATGAAAGAAGATCTGGAGGGAAGGGAGGAGGAGGAAGAGGAGGAGGAGGAAGGTCACATGCTGGGGATGGGCAGATGGGCTCCGATCTTGGCTTTTCATCTTTGGTAAAGAATATTCTGCTTGTCTGTGCCTGGGCATGGGGCAGCAGTTGTGCTGTCAAAAGACAACATGTAGGCGGGAGTCTCACTGACTTTTTTATCAGTGCCAATGCAGAGCGAGCATTCCTATTTGGTGAAATGGCGGTTGAGTGGGATTGGCAGTGGAGGACTAGAAAATAAAGGGACAGAAATAGGCTACAGTGAGCTGCTTTTCTGCTGTGTGTGAAGCCGAGGGGACTTCCTTGTTTCGCTGGCTCAAGTAGACAGGAGCCTCCTGTCTTCAAGCTGGGCAATTCTGGGGTGGATCTGATTCATTAAAGCCCTACACTATGGTGTTAGCCTGAGTGACTCCATTTTGGCCAGGTGTGCCACGTCTCGGCGCTCAGCTGTAAACAATGAATGGCCTCCTGTCATCACAATAGCGGCAAGAGGGTGC
>NW_004955198.1:0-1033 GCF_000317375.1 Microtus ochrogaster
AATTCCTGGGTCACAGAGCAGTTCTTACAGTAAGTATTATTGAGACCAAATGCTATACCGTTTAGACAACTGTGTATATGGAAGGCCTGTATGTTGCTACACTTGACACAAGAACACAAACACACACACATATACATACATACATGCATACATAAAATTTACTACACAAAAGCAGTCCCTCTCTCTTGGTTAACAGTTTTTCTGCAAACAAGATCAATGTTCAGATATAGTCTCATTCTCTTTTATTATTTGAGAAAGAAAGAAAAAGTTCAGAAAACATGAATTTTCCAATACTGAGTTCAAACTAGGGTCCAAAAAAAAAAAAAATCTGAAGATTAGATAAAAGAAAAGCTAGGAAATCAGGCTGCTACCATGAAGAAAACTCCATCACTGCCAAATCTAAAGGCAGCAATAGAAATGAGTTCACTGTGATATTATCTCAGACTAGCAGCCTCTGTTTATTTTGTTTTGCTTAATATATTGGGCATCAGAGGAAAAAAGAAATAATTAAGAAACTGAATGCTCTAGTTTTAAAATGTCTGCAAGATTGCCAAGACTTAGAGAACAAAGTACTGTTTATTTTCTATGTCTTGGAAAACAACCAATACACAAATATGGATGTGTCTTTCTCTTTCCAAAGTGTTAGTGAAATGTGTGAAAGAGATTGTTGTTTATCTAAGCGGCCAACTTACAGCGTGAGAGAACAGATAATAACAAAGAAAATGAAAAACCGTCTAAAATATTTTATAATTTAAATCAAATGAATCATTATACTAACACATATACTTATTAACCTAAGAAAAGAGAAGCAGTGAGTAGTCAAGATTTATGATGAACATTGATGCAAAATTCAAGATAGGTCAAAATGATAAGACAAAAGATGCCCAGTCACCATGTTTATATGCTGAGCAGAAGTAGTGACTTACTGATTGCCAACTCCTAAGCATAAGTCATTAAATCTTTCAATTCCATCAGTCCAACCTTACTGGTCACTACTATAGACCCATTTGATGACACTCAATCCATATTCTAC
>NW_004955199.1:0-1033 GCF_000317375.1 Microtus ochrogaster
CACACACACACACACACACACACACAATTCCAAGAAACAAAACCCCTAAATCAACCAAATGGACAGATAAAACAAAACAAGTACACGGGCTGAGAAGTTGGCTCTGTGGCTGAAGTACTTGCCATGCAAGCCCAAGATTTGAGAGTTTAGATTCATGGGACTCACACATAAATGTGGGAATGGAAGCCTGTGAAATTCCAGCAGTGGGAAGGCAGAAATGTGATCCTCAAAGTAAGCTGGCTGGGTAGAATAATTTTCTGTTTTGTTTTTAATTTATATTTTAATGTATAAGTTCTCTGCATGTATACCTGCATGCCAGAAGAGGGCATCAGATCCTATTATACATAGATGGTTGTGAGCCATCATGTAGGTGCTGGGAACTGAACTCAGGACTTCTGGAAGAGCAACCACTGCTCTTAGCCATTGAGCCATCTCTCCAGCCCCAGGTAGAATAGCTTTATGCAGCAACTCTGAGTAAGATGGAGAGATCCTATCTTAATGAACAAGGTGGAAAGCAATTGAGGAAGACACCTGCTACCAACCTTGGGTCTCCAGGTACACACACAAGCACCCATCACTCACAAGAAAACATGTGTGCACACCACTCAAATATACACATGAGGAAAAAAATTGCAAAGATTAAAAAAAAAAAAAAGATAGGAGGGGGGGCTGGAGAGATGGCTCAGAGGTTAAGAGCACTGGCTGCACTTCCAAAGGTCCTGAGTTCAATTCCCAGCAACCACATGGCTCACAACCATCTTTAATGAGGTCTGGTGCCCTCTTTTGGCCTGCAGGCATACACACAGACAGAATATTGTATACATAATAAATAAATAAATAAAGAAAGAAAGAAAGAAAGAAAGAAAGAAAGAAAAAGAATTAAAATGAGAGCTACATAGGGTTATAATACGAATAGAACATTTGACTAGTATGTGTAAAGCCATAGGCTCACAATTCCAAGTACATACACACACATATGCATGAGTGTGTGCATGCACGCATGCACATGCACACACACACACACACACACACA
>NW_004955200.1:0-1033 GCF_000317375.1 Microtus ochrogaster
TATATTTTTTGATAGCATGGGTGCTGGAACTTGCAGTAAAGGTCTTGAAGGCTGAAAACAAGAGCTTAATTTTTTCAATCACTAGAAGTTTGCTAATTCATAGACACTTTGAATTAAATGCTTGAGCTTGTCTTTTTTATTAATTAAATTTATGTAGTGGCATTTCACTTGTATCTTAATAAATAAAACTTGCCTGAGTAAAATAGCCTTACAGACCAGACAGTGGTAACACACACCTTTAATCCTAGTAGCCACACTACTTTTCATAAAAACTGGGCAGTATATGCCTTTAATCCCAGTCCTAGAGAGGATTATAAAACAGGAGGAAACAGCTCTCGGTCTCAGTTTCATTGTGAGATTCCAGGAGGCAGGATGGCCATTTCCAACTAAGGTCAAAGTAAGAGTCAGTGGCTGGCTGTTTTGCTTCTTGGATCTTCAGATTGACCCCCTATTTCTCTCTCTGAGTTTTTATTAATTGTGCTTCAAATTTATTCATTTATTTTACATCCCAACCACAGTTTGCCCTCCCTCCTTTCCTCCTGTTTCCTCCTCCCACTTTTGCCTACCCTCCCCCCACTTTCTACTTTTCCTCTGTTTCTGTTAGGAAAGGGGCAGGCCTCCTATGAATGTCAACAAAGCATGACTTATCAAGATTGTCCAACCTTTGTCCACAGTCATGGAATAAACAGCAGAGAAAGAGCTAGAGCCGTGGTATTTCAATTGTTTAAAAACAAATGGTACTTTATAGATCAAAAGATTTCTTGAGTAAACTATTACATCTATGCTAGGTCAAAAGCTACCATTAATTACTAATAGAAGTTGCCATTTGTAACTAGTTTTCATGGCTAATCTATAAAATAATTTCATGAAGTGTGTGTGAGTATGTATGCTATACACATGTGTATATGTTCACATGTATATGTGCGTGCACAAATGTATATGGGTGTGTGCACATCTGTGTGGTGACCAGAGGTTGATCTAGACTATTCTCTTCAAGCTTTTCAACTAAGACTGGAGCTCACTGATTGACCAG
>NW_004955201.1:0-1033 GCF_000317375.1 Microtus ochrogaster
TGAAGGCCCTGGCAGGGCGCAAAGATGCCTTACAGATAGCATTCTTCTCTCCCCATCCCCACACACGCCCATTCACTGAGGATTTATGCCACGACCTTACTTTCTGCATCTGCCAAATGGATTGCTTATTGTCTCCGTTTGCTTGGGCTAGGCGGGCAGATGGTCCAGTACTTCCAAGTCAGCCAGCCGCTGCAAGCCACAGTGAGCAGACTGGTGTTGGCTGAGAGGTGCACGGGGAAGGCTTTGGACTCACCATATACTCCATGTTGGCAGCAGGCGGGTGTACACTGGCCCGGATGTGGTTGTGATAATCCAGCAAGGCGCTCATGTCCCTGGCAGAGATATGGCGTTTCCGGCGGTACCGGGGCACCCCCAAGCCAGACAGGGGCCACACAGCTATGTTCTTGGGTCGGCCCAGGACCAGTGTGGTGTTGGGCATCCTTAAGGCCCCCACTGTGTGGCCTGTCCAGAGGAGAAGGCCTGCCAGGCCCACGATGCTGGCCAGAAGAGGCATAGCTGTCTGGGATCGTGTACCTGTCTGGTGCCGAGCAGAGCTGCTGCCTAGGAGAGGTGGGTATGAGAATGCCAAACCCTGAGAGGTCTCCTCAGACACTGCCAGTCCAGAGAATATTCTCTGGGAACTTGGCAGAGATCCTCTGGCCCAGCTCTGGTCCAGATACTCAATACTTCCTCCTTCCTCCCCTGTGGACTCAGTTGGTTAGATGATCAGAAGAAATGCCCAGACAGTGGCTAATCCAGACTGGACCCTGGAGTGGCAAAGTGTTACCACTTCAAAGTCAGGGCCCTGTCACATTTGCCCGGGAGTCAGACATCTCCTCTGGCCAAACACCCTTTACCAATCCCATAATGTTGGGCTCATTTGATGCCCACAGAAGCAGAACGGGCCCTTTTCTCAGTGCAGCAGCCTCGGGATGGAGGAGGTGACATGGGAAGGACAGATGGCAGAGGATGGCAAAGGCAGAAGGGACACTGGAGGTCAGAGAAAAAGACAAGAGAGACCAGAGAAGGGAAA
>NW_004955202.1:0-1033 GCF_000317375.1 Microtus ochrogaster
TGCTGAACATGCTTGCCTGGTACTGACCTCTCTCGTGTAGGTTTCATGGAATAACTTGTAAGGCAGCTCTCCGTAATTACCCCCATCCACCAACGGGTCTCTATTGTTCCTCTAATTGGCAGTACGGCCCCAGAACACCCACATGAGCTAAGCCTGTCACTCACACATGCCACAACTCCCAGCAGGACTTCTACAGCATCCCCTGCCCGGGCTGAAAGCACATCTATTTTAGCGTGGAGTCCATATTTCTGTGGGAAAGCATATTGTTAGATTCTGCCCAGCTAGGCCTAGCTGCTGCTTCACAGGGTGGGGGAGGAAGTCATTTCTCACAGGACTTCAAGATTCTAGACCTGCAAACTGTGTCCAGATTAGAGCTAAATCCAGTCATGGACATGTGGTCTCAGTTGCCTCCAGAAGCCCCTGTATACCTGAATGTAGCAACTGCTGCTTTCCGGAGCTTTCTGGCCTCCTGTGAAATGTCTGTGTCCTTTAAAAAGCAGGATGTCATTGCTCCTTCTTGTAGCAAAGGGGGCCTAGCAGAGGTGAAAGAGAGAGACTTGAAAGGAACAGATTCTTTATGTGTCTTAAAATTTAAGTATTTAAAAGTTTCTTCCAAGTTCACCTTGTTTAAATTGCAGTATCTATACCTAACAAAGTGCTGCTTTCCATCCGGGCCTTTGTCTGTGTGTCTGGATTCAGACACATCTATCAGAGGGAAAGTGGGGTGAGACCATCTTTCCCCTTTTCGACTGGCTGTCTGTCAAAGGCAGCATGGAAACATATAGAAAGACCTGGCTTGTTCTTGCCAAGTGCCTTCGAGAATTTACATATATATATATATTCCAACTTCCCTTACCCTGAGAGGGTCACAGGGCCAATCACAGTAGTTCTGGTTCGCAGGTGTGAAACCCCAGCTACTTGGGAGTTAAAGCCCAGTGGAGTTTCCAGTTATGAGAGCTGACAGCCTCATGATCTGTCCTTGAACACTGATCCCTTGCAGTGTAATCATCTGATAGATTTCCAAACTCCCTTT
>NW_004955203.1:0-1032 GCF_000317375.1 Microtus ochrogaster
ACCAGTAACTTAAACTCTAGGGCAGTGTTTGTCAACCTGTGGGTCAAGACCACTTTGGGACTCAAACCCTTTCACACGTAAGACAATCTGAAAGCATATAATTAATTGCAGTAAGATTCATAACAGTAGCAAAATGACAGTTATGAAATAACAACAAAAATAATTTTGTGATTGGTGCTCACCACAACATGAGGAACAGTATTAAAGGACCTTTGGAAGAGCAGGCAATGCTCTTAACCGCTGAGCCATCTCTCCAGTCCCCGCGCTTTGGTGTTTTGCCGTGGGTGTCAGGTCCCTGGAACTGGAGTTATAGATAGTTGTGAGCTGCCATGTGGGTGCTGGGAATTGAACCCAGGTCTTCTGGAAGAGCAGCTGGTGCTGTTAATCACTGAGCTATCTGTTTAGTCCTAAAGTTACTCTTTTTTTGGGGGGGAGGGGTTGAGACAGAGTTTCTCTGTGTAGCTTTGGAGCCTTCCTGGAACTCTCTGTAGACCAAAACTCACAGAGATTTGCCTGCCTCTGTTTCCCAAAGGCTGGGATTCAAGGTATGCTCCACCACCAGCCCGGCTAAAATATATTTTAAATGAGAGAAAAAAAGACTCTGGCTCCAACAGAGTTACTTGTGCATGAGGTTGGGCATTAAAGTCAACATGAAGTTAGCACTATTTTCTAAAGCACCCTGGCCCCTCACAAAGAGCCACTTAGAATTCAGTTGTTTTTGTTTTTAGTGTTCTGTTCTCTTGCTAAGCAAATTCTTCAGCATTTCTCATCTTGTATGGAGCAGGGAAGCCCTGCTACTGTGTATGGGGTGCTCTGGGCTGGGTGGCGGAGCTAAGGAAGCGGGCAGAGTCATTCTTCCCTTCATTCTGGCCAGGCTCAGTTCTGTCAGCTCTGCCCTGCCCGTGAGCAGCAACCCCAGGTTCAAACAGCCTACGACCTTGTCCCTTTGGGGATCAGCTTTCCTCTTAGAGTGTTCCTTTAGTTTTGGGGTGAAAATCAATGGCTCAGTAATTTTTTTAATTAATTAATTAT
>NW_004955204.1:0-1032 GCF_000317375.1 Microtus ochrogaster
TTGGTTGGTCCTATAATTCTGAGTGTCTCTAAGAGGTCTTCACATGAGTAGAAAGCCCAAGTGGGGCCTCAAAATTACAATATTGATTTCAAATTACAAATAGACTTCCAGTCCACAAAAGGGCAGGCCAGACCTTTAGTCAGGCTTCTGGATGCCCCTCTTTGAAGCCCACAATTGAGATGCCTGCAATTAGCTGCATTGTTGCGGCTAATTGTTCCTGCCATTGGTGCAACCAGCGAGTTGAGGGTGCAATTACTCTCTTGCGGGAGCAATTACATATGAAAACCACACTGCACGTGCAGCTAATTGTGACAAAACAAAAGGGAGCCGAGGAGGAGAATTTGGCTCATCAAATCATAACTCCAACTTCATATGCATGCCAGCTCCAAGAAGGAAGAACAGTGGGACAGGGTACTGTCAACTCTGGAATATTCGTTACTATTACCAACGAATCTTTAGAGGATTAATTTTAAAAGAGCAGCTTGTCTTGGCTATCCACTCACCTTTTGCTAACATGGTATCTAGACCCCAGATCAAACCATGAAAGTCTCTAGTTAAATACCCAGTTTTATGGAAAATGCAAGGTTTTAATAAAATTCTAGTTTGCATTGATTTTTTTTTAATTTCCCAAGGAATACTGAGGCATTCAACCCATTAAATTATAACATGCCCAGGTCTCCTCCCTTCGTCTCTTCTCGACCTGCCAGCAACCACAAGACAGGACTCAATGACGTAAGGAGCTGACATGAGGAACAAGTTCCAGGAGCAGCAGGCCAACTGGCAAAGCATGACAGCCATTTACAAAACCCACACAGGGGCTCCGGGCAGCGTGCACAATGACAGCTGCCACATCACAGCTCAGTGTCTGTTTCAAATTTCAGGGTGCCATTGCATACTCCTGGACCCCACCCAGGATATGGAGATGGAGGCGGGGAGGTCAAGAGTTTGAGATCATTCTCAGCTGCGTAGTTCTAGGCCAGCCTGGGCTACTTGAGACCCTGTCTCAAAAGCAAAACTCAACAACAACAACAA
>NW_004955205.1:0-1031 GCF_000317375.1 Microtus ochrogaster
TTTTTTTTGCATTTATCCATTTTTATCCACTTATCTAAATGGATCTTTAGATCCTCTTTTACTACACTTTAGACCTTTCAGCTGTTGCTTCTTCTAGTATTCCTATAGACTCCCCTTGTTCCCATCTCAGGACTCAGTGACACAATTGTAGGTCTTCTGTTCTGCTTTCACAGGTCCCTGAGGCCCTGTTCATTTTTCCCAGTTTGCTCTGGTGCTTCCAATCTCATCATGTCTATCTCTTTCTCTTTGAGTTCACCGATTATTCCCTCTTCCTTATTTAATCTACTATGGAGCCCAAACACAGCTTCCTTTCAGATACGAAGATTGATTATTTTTTAAACTCTATGTGTGTGTATGTGCGCACATTAGGTATGTGCAGGAAAGCAAACTTGGGTTCCCTGCAAGAGCTGTGACTCTCTTTGCTGCTTAGCGACGAATCTCCTCAGCCCCTCGCATTGCTGATGTATCTCCAGTTCTAAAGCTTCCACTTGGTTTTCCTTTTCATATTTGGTTTCTTTGCTGGGGGTTTCTAGTTTTTCATTTGTCTCAAGAACTTCCCCAATTGCATTGTCAAGGATGCTTTAAAATACATGTCAGACAAATCTTGGTAGATCTTTTCTTCATCTATTCACAGGTCTTTCTACTTCTTGGTTAAGATATGGTATTTTTGGTTAAGACAGGAAATTATTGCACTATGTTATGATACCGTAGGTTTTACTTATACATTCTTTTAATGAGCTTCCTATGACATTATCCTAATAGGATATGGGAGAGACCTCCTTTTCACTGCTGCACAAATCTACACCTTAACCCTCTCAATGCTGTAACCTTTTAATACAGTTTGTCATGTTGTAGTGACCCCCAACCATAAAATTATTTTTGTTGCTATTTCATAAATAATTTTGCTACTGTTATGAATTGTATATTTGTATTTTCTGATGGTTTTCTGAAAGAGTCATTTGAACCCAAAAGTGTAGTAGGAGTGGCAGGGCTGCATTCCGGCCACCCTGGCTCCCGCATGGCTAGCTTTA
>NW_004955206.1:0-1031 GCF_000317375.1 Microtus ochrogaster
GTTTTAACCAGGCATGAGGGTTCACACAGGAGACCGACGGGAGAACAGCCACAACTTCAAAGGTCAGCCTATAGCCTTGGCTACAGTATAGCGAGTACCAGGCCAGCTGGGTACAGCATGGCACTGTTTCAAAAAAATGGGGGGGGGGGTTGATTTTGAAATAAAAGTAGATTAAATATTTAAAAGTATCAGAAAAGCCTGCATCCAAAATCGCAGGGCCACATAGATACCCCAAAACAAAACTTACTAACGGTTGCTCCACGAAGTGCAGACAGTAACTAAAATGAAATAAATTTATGTACTTTAAAGCTTACTATATATGCAATGCCACATATTGATTAGTATTATTCTTTTAGCTGAGGAAACTAAGGCTCAGATATGTTAACATCAAAGACATGAAATAAATGGTACCTTGAAATCCCATGAACTCTAATATTTTAACTATAAGTAGAAATTCTGTTTCCCAGGCAAAATTCATTGAACGTAAAGACCTCGCCAGCACCACCTTGAATGCACACCCCCCCTTCAGAGGCAGTTCCACTTATGTCTGATAAAATCCTCAGAGAACTCATAAAAGGTCAAGTTTTAATTTGGCAAGCAAAGTAACCCAACAAGCACTGCAAGCCAGGGAAAGGAAACAGCAGCCTGGGGCTGGAGAGTCCAACCCAGGCAGAGGACAGAACTCCAGCCCTGACCAAGCTGACCAAGCGTTCTCGCACCTCAGAGCCAAGACCCAAGAGACAGAACAGAATGTATAAAAGTGTTTTTAGGCAAAAGCACCCTCCATCCCGCTCAAAAAAAAAAAAAAAAAAAAAAAAAAAAAAAAAAAAAAAAAAGAAAGAAAAACTATAAACAAACCCCCAAAAAAAAAAAAAAAAAAAAAAAAAAAAAACGGCCAATGAGAGAAGGACTGGATCTCAACAACCACCCAAAGAAGGAGACACTAGAAGAAATTTTTCATATATTTATGCCATTGAAGCTTACAACCAAATACAGTGTGTGTGTGTGTGTGTGTGTGCGCACACACACAC
>NW_004955207.1:0-1030 GCF_000317375.1 Microtus ochrogaster
CCCCCCTTGTGTCCCAGGGTCCCAGGTTGGGAACCCCCCCTTGGGTCCCAGGGTCCCAGGTTGGGAACCCCCCCCTTGTGTCCCAGGGTCCCAGGGTGGGAACCCCCCCCTTGGGTCCCAGGGTCCCTGATCTGTCATCCCAGAGAAGGAAGGCATCAGTTCCTTGGGGGAGATGAGAAGGCAGGTGTCTAGGAAAAAAATTGTTATCTAGGGCCTATACACCCAACTTGACACTAATTATTTAAATTTGTATTTTGGTGCTTGTATCGTGTAGGTGCATGTATGCACACTGGCCGTAGGCCAACAGTGGGTATCTTCCTCATCTGCTTTTTGCCTTCATTCTGTGAGACAGCATTCTGTGTAAACCTGGAGCTCACCAGCTAAGCTAGACTGCTGGCTGGTGAGCCCCAGGGACTCTTCTGTTTCTGCCTCCCGGAGCTGGGATTACAGGCACATAGCTTTAGCATCAGGTTCTTCAGAGACAGACTCAAGTCCTCACGTCTGTATGGCAAGGCCTCGCCATACAGATATCCAAAGGGACTGTACCAGCTTGCATTCCCACCAGCAATGCAATACGGAAGTGTTCCCTTTACCCCACAACCTCTCCAGCATAAGTTGTCATCAGTGTTTTTGAACTTGGCCATTCTTACAGGTATAAGATAGAATCTCAGAGTTGTTTTGATTTGCATTTCTCTGATGACTAAGGATGTTGAGCATTTCCCTAAGTGTCTTTCAGCCATTTTAGATTCCTTTAAATGATATCAAGTCCTTTACCTCCTTTTGAGTTGGGTTGTTTGTCACTCTGTCTTTGCCCATGGGCGAGGTAGCTTGAGTTACAAGCTCCTCCATCCCAGGGGTTTACACTCTCCTGTGTTCCTTCTTTTGGTTTTTGTTTGGTTCTATTTTTTTTGTTTGTTTGTTTGTAGACAGAGGTTTTTTTTTTTTTTTTTGGTTTTTCGAGACAGGGTTTCCCTGTGGCTTTGGAGCCTGTCCTGGAACTAGCTCTGTAGACCAGGCTGGTCTTGAACTC
>NW_004955208.1:0-1030 GCF_000317375.1 Microtus ochrogaster
AGGTGGCTAACAACCACTCTCCAGCCTCCTTAGGCACTTCCTCAGGTACCTGTCCGTATTCAGCATGAATAGACCCATACACAGATACACACACACACACACACACACACACACACAGTTTTTAAAGTGTGTTTTAAGTAATAATAAACTTGGGAAAACTCCAGTTTTCTTTAGTTTCTACATTTATAAAAAAAGAGCCTGCCTTTAAAAAGTGTTCTAATTAGAAACACATTTCCTTAACTCTCCTCCTATCATAGTTATCCTGAGGCTGGGCTAAGAGATACTAAACACACACCTGGACGAAGAACATTCAAAGACGATAAAGCATTTGAGAAGGTGCCACCAGCCTTGGGCTTCTCCTCCTCCTTCTCACTCTCCATGTCCATCTCATCTTCACCATGCTCACCAATGACAACTCCATCTTCTTGACTTGTGTCCTTAGCATGGCATGCTTTGTCTAGAGGCTGGTCATCTGAATTTTTTAAAACAGCAATTGAATTTTATTGGAAACAAAAGCTGATAAACTATCAATGCACTTTTTATTAAATCATGAGCTCAAATCCACTAAAACTTTCATTATTTTGAGTACTTAAAAACTTCAGGCATGATTATAAAACAGCACAGTAGGCGTGTGGGTAGGGGTAATACAATACAGAGAAAACAGGGATAGGGATACAATACATTATAGTTAATTCTTTGAGAAATTATCAAAATTTGTAGTATCTTTCTCTAAAACTCACTGGTAATGGTTTTAGAATTTAACTTTATTATTCTTATGTGCAGCTGTGTGTGTGGATGTAGGGATGTACACACGGGTGCAGGTGCGTGTGTGTGGATGTACACACGGGTGCAGGTGCGTGTGTGTGGATGTACACACGGGTGCAGGTGCGTGTGTGTGGATGTACACACGGGTGCAGCTGTGTGTGTGTGTGTGTATGTACACACGGGTGCAGCTGTGTGTGTGTGCATGTACACACGGGTGCAGGTGCCCTCAGAGGCCAGGGCACTGAATCCCCTGGAGATGAAGTTA
>NW_004955209.1:0-1030 GCF_000317375.1 Microtus ochrogaster
AACAGATGGACAGACATGGACATATGAACGGATGGACAGACATGGACACATGAACAGATGGACAGACATGGACACACGAACAGACAGACAGACATGGACACATGAACAGACGGACAGACATGGACACACGAACAGACAGACAGACATGGACATACCTATATCTCTCCACACCAGCACTGCCCCTGCTTCCATCTGAGCCTAGAACTGAGGGTACATGATGGAGCACACCGGCCAGAACAGAGTCGCCTCCATTTCCAGGCTCCCTGGCCATGAGCACTTGTTTATATCTTGTATTAATGGAAGTTGGTCTTTTTTACAAATTGTCTTTAAAATTTTTTGTACAGTAGCAAGGGGTTAAAGCTAATAATTCAAGTGGTTTGCTGGGACAAAACCTGCATCATTAAAATCAGTACCTTTTCAGACAAAAGAAAATCAATTTAAAAAAATCTTAAATTGATTCATTTAAAATGTCTTAAATACATACAAAATATTCTGATCATATGCACCCCTCAACTCTACTTTTATTCAGAAGTTTTGCTTATATTCATTTCCTTAGGTATTTTGTAACAGTATAGTTTTGAAATGGTCATTCTGAACCTTGATAGTTTTGTGATTTTCAGCACTGATTCATAATTTTTTAAAAATATATAAAAGCAGGAAGGGACCATGTGAAGAAAAAGCATCTGGGAATGTAATTGGTAAGAGATAAGAGATAACAATTGGGGTATTTATGATCAACATGTATTATATACATGTACGAAATTGTCAAGGAATCATTTTAAGAGAATCAGGTGCATGCTTGTTTAAACATAACATAGGGTTACATTTAACTCAAATAGTATCTCAGTTAAGAGTTTCTCTTGCAATTTAAAGTTAACTCTTACAGATAAGAGAATAGCTAGACACGTAAAACTGTTTTCATGGCATTCATGGGGTGTGGCCAGAGAGGAGGATCTCTTAAATTCCAGAACTCAAGATCAGCCAGAACAACATGGCAAGACCCAACAACATCCATGACAACACAAACCCA
>NW_004955210.1:0-1030 GCF_000317375.1 Microtus ochrogaster
CCCTCTGGACCCCGCCGCTTGCCTCTGCCTCCACGCCGGTCCCCGCCGCCGCTTGCTTCTGTCGCCGCCGGTCCCCCAGAGCCTAATTTTGATTGCAGCGCTGTGTCGCTCCTCCGCCGGCGCCGCGTCTGCGCCGCTGCTCCGCCGGCGCCGCGTCTGCGCCGCTCCAGCATCCAGCTTTTATGTGGACCCTGGGAATCCAAACTCAAATTATCAGGCTTAGGCAGCAAGCTGTTTATCCAGTGAATCAGCTCGCCTCAGCCCAGAAAATATTTTACATGAATGCAATATTGTGATCAAATTGAAGTTGGATATTGTAAGTAAGTATGTAAGTTTCTGAAAAGTGGAAAATAATAACATCAGAATATTCAAAAAACACACAATTGAATTAAGAGGAGAAACTGTAGCATTGTTCATGTCACATTGCAGGAAATACACGGTAGTCACGTTATTCCCCATAAAGCATTCTTTCGTTTGGTGTCTGAAGTAACAAGGGATGTCTGTTAGGCTAAACTACTCAAGTGAGTGGATAAAGAGGACAAAAGAAAACTAACCTGAAATAACAAATATACATGCTTTCACCAGATGCAGATCAGTGTGTGAAGTGTTTAGATCATCAATATGCCAACACAGACCGAAATCATTGCTTCCAGAAATCTACGACCTTCCTGGATTATGATGATCCCCTGGGGATAGGTCTGTCATGCATAGCCTTGTGCTTCTCTGCACTGTCAGCTCTCCTTCTTGGGATCTTTCTGAAGCAGCAAGACACTCCCATCGTGAAGGCAAATAACCACACTCTCAGCTACATCCTGCTCATCACCCTTAACTGCTGGTTTCTCTGCTCTCTTCTCATTCTTGGCCACCCCAACACAACCACTTGCATCCTGCCGCAGACCACATTTGGAGTGTTGTTCACTGTGGCTGTTTCCACCATCTTGGCCAAAACTATTACTGTGATTCTTGCCTACAAGGTCAGGATAAAAACAAATTTAAACAATACATAGCCACAAATCCAGCCTTACAGAAA
>NW_004955211.1:0-1030 GCF_000317375.1 Microtus ochrogaster
TTTGGGCTCTCTGATGCTGCTGAGGCCTTTGCAGGAAGCAGAGAGCCCAATGTGGAGCCGTCATCTCTCTCCTCCTCAGACTCAGCTTTGCGTTTCACAGCCAGTGTCTGGGGCTTACCCTATAAGATGGACAAACAAGAGAGTAGCTAAGATCTAGGCGTGAACGGAAAACTGTAGTTGTATACTTCTGGAGAACATTCTTAGTTCCAGATGCTCGAATGTGTTTACTTCCTTTGATACACTAAACCTCTTGGTCATCCCCAATTAGTGTAACTTCTACACCAGGACAAGAAAACAACACTGTCCTGACTTGGGATTGAAAGACTCATTGTAGACCAACTAACAACTATTGGCTTTACGAAGATGGACTTGGTCAAGGCGCCCTTGATCTAATTAATATACATATAAAACCCTAAGATTTTAGTAATAAATTTAGGAATTTGAAGTTTAGATATTACATACACACACACATATGTTTATACAAACATATTTTTTTTTAATTTTTTCTTTTTCTTTTTTTGGGGGGGAGGGTTTCAAGACAGGGTTTCTCTGTAACTTTGGTGCCTGTCCCGGAACTAGCTCTTGTAGACCAGGCTGGCCCCGAACTCCCAGAGATCCGCCTGCCTCTGCCTCCCAAGTGCTGGGATTAAAGGCGTGCACTACCACCACCCGGCTATACAAACATATTTAACATATATGTGTGTGTGTGTGTGTGTATTATCTCACTTTTAAAAGAGAGCGCATACACGCCAGCATTTACCTTCTCAACTCTTCATTCACCTATCAAGTTTTATTTCCACTCGGTCCCAAGCCCACATGGATGTAGATAGGCAGTAATATCTTCAAAATGATCCAGCATCACTCACCGGCAGGTGCACAGACTGCATGTAGAAAGCAGCAGGGACTTGGGCCACAACAGGGGAGGAGGCTGCAGGCCCACCCTTTACCACATGTGCTGTTCCCTGCACAGGAGCAAGGGTCATTCCAGGGGCCAAGGTGGGAGCACACTCCTGAAGAGCACCAGAAGCCT
>NW_004955212.1:0-1029 GCF_000317375.1 Microtus ochrogaster
TCTTCCTCTTCCTCTTCCTTTTCTTCTTCCTCCTCCACCTCCTCCTTCTTCTTGTATACGTGATATGCTATGTGTTCATGTGGATACAGACATGCGTGTGTTTGGGTATACATGCATGTGTGTACACATTCAAGTGGAGGCTAGAAGGACAGGAAGACTGGGTGTCTTCAATTGCTCTCCATATTATTATATTTATTTTTATTAGAGACAGAGACTCACTATGTAGCCCTGGCTGGCCTAGAACTCACTATGTAAACCAGGTTGGTCTTGGACACACAAAGATTCTCCTGCCTCTACCTCCTAAGTGCTTAAAGACTTGCACTACCATGGCCATCCCACCTAACTTTTTTGATACAAGTTCTTTTGTTAAACTCAGCTCATTAGCTGGGCAGCGGTGGCACACGCCTTTAGTCCAGCACTTGGGAGGCAGAGGCAGGCGATCCTTGAGTTCAAGGCCAGCCTGGTCTATAGAGTGAGTTCCAAGATAGCCAGGGCTAGGGCTACACAGAAACCCTGGCTCAAAAAACTAAAAACAAAAAGAAAAGCAAAAAACAACAACAAACAAAAACCCAGCTCATCTATTGACTATACCGACCAGCCAGGGAGCTCTAGGGAGTCGGTCTCCCCCTCCCCTTTAACCTCGCAGCACTGGGGTCACAGATGTGCCCCATGCCTGACTTTCAGTGTGGGTGCTGGGACTTGCTACCATGCCACCCCAGCTCCAGATCCAATGACACTCTCATCCACATCACACTCAGCCTGAATCTACTAACACTGACTTCATTCAACAACGACGGCCAGTCAACCAGGAGCCTAAACAGGCAACTGGATTAATTTGCCTCCTGCCACAGAACCCGGCTGGTGACTCCTAGATAATGAGGCAGCTAATGAAGTCACCAAGACCTTAGGTCTTTCTGTCCCCTGATTCAGTCACTTTATCATGGAACTTTACCTTCTTGGTCACAAGACGATTGTTGCACTCCAAGCATTATGTCTTGGTTCCAGGTAGGGCATGAGGACCGCAGAAAG
>NW_004955213.1:0-1029 GCF_000317375.1 Microtus ochrogaster
AGGGAAGGGAAGGGAAGGGAAGGGAAGGGAAGGGAAGGGAAGGGAAGGGAAGGGAAAAAAGAGAAAACAGACTTCTCCCAGAATGACTTGAGGGAAGTCACACTAGACACAAAGAAACTTTCAAAATTCCAAAACAAAGAACAAAAGCCACTGAAAGCAGCACAGATCCAGCGACCATCAGGGACCAGAGAGCTCCACTTGCGTTCTCTCCAGTGTCTGAGCAGAAACAGCACAGGTCAGAAGGAAGTGGGTGACAACGTCAAGCTGCTCGTCGGAAATGGAGCTCTGCCCAGAACACTGTGTGGGGGAAAATAAAGTTCCGCCCAGAACACTGCACCACACAAGACTTTCAAAAGCAGAAGAGAAAAAGGTGTGGGGGTACACACCTGCTATTCCAGTCCTTGGTGGGTGGAGGGAGGGGGATCTGGAGGTGGAGGCCAGCCTGCTGTAGAGAGAGAGGAGGGGGAGGGCCTGTCCCTTACAGACAAAGCTGGGGCACCGTCACCACCGCCTGCCTGGCAAGTCCTGGTATACGAAAGTCTTCAAGCTGAGATCAACGTCCTAGAGAACAACACACAAAGATGAAAAGAGAAAGCTTGTCACTAAAAGGAGATACATAGACACGTGCAGACTCCCGCAACATGATAACCGTGCAGCCAAACAAGCTTTCATTCTCACGTAGGATTTAAAAGATAGGAGAACACAGTAACCATAGCTACAAAACTGCCAGTGGGTACAAGCGCATGGAAGGATGTGATCTGTGCCACTCATAATTACGCGTGCAGGAAATATAAAGGGGCACAATTTTAAAATACAATAAAGTTATCCATTTAGAGACATCGTTATAAATAGAAAATGTTCCTCCTCAATCATCATGGAAACTACAAAGAAAATACCTCTACAAGATACTGAAAAGAGCCGGGCGGTGGTGGCACACGCCTTTAATCCCAGCACTCGGGAGGCAGAGGCAGGCGGATCTCTGTGAGTTCGAGACCAGCCTGGTCTACGAGAGCTAGTTCCAGGACAGGC
>NW_004955214.1:0-1029 GCF_000317375.1 Microtus ochrogaster
AAAAGAATACAGTGTCCGTGTAATTATTTCGGGTAAAGCTAGCCTTGCGGGCAGCGGGGTGCTGGGGACGCAACCCCGCCGCTCCTATTACAACATAGGAGGGTCATAAATGTGAGACCAGCCTAGGCTTCATGACATGACCTTGTCTTAAACTGAACAAGATGGAGTTTACTTGGTCCAGCCTTTCTGACAGTAACTAAAACTAAGAGGTTATGAAAATGGTTCTATAGAAACAAATTTTTCAATTTTACTATCAGATGATTGGAACAATGGACTGCAAAGAAATAGAAACTTCCCCAGTAGTCTGATGCTGGGAGGACAGACAGAGGGGCAACTTGTTTTCCAGAAATATTTCACTGAGTTCGAGCAACTTGTTAGACAACTTCACAAGCTGAGACTAAAGCCCAGATGACAAAATGTCAGTGGTGGTTGGGACCAGCCTTGGCTGAGTCTGCTTAGATGTGTGTGTTCTTGGGCCTTTATGTAAAATTTAATCTTATTTCAAGACAGATGCACTAGAACAACTATATAGCAGGAGATACACTAGGACGAGTCGGTTACCAAGTATCTTTCTCCCTCTTCCAGTGTACGCACACTGAATAATCCTTTCTATTTTTTCCATTATTTAAAACATGTTATGGAAAAGAAATGTGAATAAGTCATTGTGGATTTCATATTCTATATATAGGAATTTAATATATATAGCTAGAGAATCATTAAAATCCTATTTAGGAAGTATGCAGTTTAGGGAACACATTATGTAAGAAAATATAATTGAATTCTAGTTGGTATATATATATGTATAAATACATATATATTTATATAAATGCTAAGATATGTGATTAAAGACTGGCATTGGATACGATATTATAAAGCAAATTAATGAATGAAATGCACTGTAGAAGAATATCTGGAGCCGAGAAATGCTTTTTTTTTTTTGGTTTTTTCGAGGCAGGGTTTCTCTGTGGCTTTGGAGCCTGTCCTGGAACTAGCTCTGTAGACCAGGCTGGTCTCGAACTCACAGAGATC
>NW_004955215.1:0-1029 GCF_000317375.1 Microtus ochrogaster
CTGCATCATCAGAGCTGTGTGGGAAACTCAGCTCAAAGGAGGGGCAGTGTTCAAAAGGAGAGGGGAAAAGCTAGGACAGCACTGTTTTTTCTTTCTTTCTTTCTTTCTTTCTTTCTTTCTTTCTTTCTTTCTTTTCTTTTTTTCTTTCTTTCTTTGTCTCTTTCTCTCTCTCTCATGGCTAAGAAAATGGTGGCCTCCATATCACTGGGTGTTTGATGAGGGATATTTGAGATGTGCACACGGCACTCGCACATAAGCACGCACGCACGCACGCACATGCTTGACATGTACAGATGGGGGTTTCCAATGTTTTCAGAGGAAGGTGCTCGTTGGTAATAATAAATGTGCTGGTAAAAAAGCCTATAAATAGCTGAATATTAAATCATTAAAACTCTCTCTCTCTCTCTCTCTTTCTCTCACCATATGCCAGCATATCTTAACTTACTGCAACATAAAAAAGAAGAAGAAACACGGAATGCAGACATCTCTCCCTGCTGCACAGGATCTGATCTCTGATCTGAGATGAGAATAAATTCATCGAATGGTTGCCAACAGCATTTCATTGAGAAGAGATTCCACATTTTATTCTGTACAGATAGTTAGTTAGTTAGATAGACTAAGAGGGGTCAGTGAACTGGGGTGGGGTGTGGCTTCTCCGGTCACATCAGGTCAGGTCAGAGCAGGGAGGGGATGAGGAGTGTCCCATTGGCCTTGACAATAGGCACCAGTCAGACGTTAATGTCAGGGCCAGAGAATTCCTCAAAGCAAATGAATGGAGACCCTTGCTTACCTAAGCAATGCCTGACCTTGGAAAAGGCCTTGAAACTGCGGTTTCACATCTTACCAGAAAGCTCCCTCTCAGAAGGGAAAGTCACCATGATAGCTTACTCTTTTCCCTAACGTTCTGATCATTTTTCATGAAATAAGACTTCAACTGTAAATAAATAAAGCAAGTAAGTAAGTAAGTAAGTAAGTAAGTAAGCAAATACGTGGATGTATGAACAAATAAATACAAAGTTTGCTGTTGCT
>NW_004955216.1:0-1029 GCF_000317375.1 Microtus ochrogaster
GAGGAAGGGGCAGACTGATTTGAGAGGTTTTTGTTTGTTTGTTTGTTGTTTGTTTGATTGGTTGGTTTTGGTTTTTTGAGACGGGGTTTCCTTGTGTACCTCTGGCTGTCCTGGAACTCACTCTATAGACCCAGGCTGGCCTCAAACTCACAGAGATCTGCCAGGCAGACTGATCTTTGAATTCAATGTCACTTTGGTTTACATTATGAGTTTCTGGACAGCTAGAGCTACACACAATGAGACCTATCTCAAAAGAAAGGGTGTGAAGGGGAGGAAGGAAGGAAGGGAGGGAGGGAGGGAGGGAGAGAGGGAGGGAAGGAAGGAAGGAAGGAAGGAAGGAAGGAAGGAAGGAAGGAAGGACTTAAAAAAACCCACAGAAACAAAAACAAACATAAAATGAAAAAGTAGGGCCTGAAGAGGTTATTCATCAATTAAGAGCGCTTGTTCCTCTAGTCAGGACCTGGATTCGGTTCTCAGCGCCCACATGGCTGCTCTTAACTCTGACACCCCTTCTGGCCTCTGTGTGCTCTTGGTACACATGACGAGCACCTACATACATGCACGCATACAGGCAAAACTTCTACAATAAAAAAATAAAAAGAAATGAAAAGAAAAAGGTAAACAAAATTTCCATGTAACAAAATGCAGTGCAGCCATTTAAAAAGCGAGCTAGGTTTATAGCTATTGTCATGGAAGGACTTGGCTCAGTTGAGGAGAAGAAGCTCGGAGTAGACAGCAGTGCAGGGCAACCTTGCTCGCCTTGGTGAAGCCATAGCTGTGAAATGTTTGACATTGGGGAGAAAGGGGTTACACCCTACACCTTGGGCTCACACGTCCCGACTTTGCTGCCTTCCAGCTGTGTGGCCTTGGTCAAGCAACGTAAGTTCTGGGGGCTGGAGAGATGGTTCAGCGGTTAAGAGCATTGTGTGCTCTACCAAAGGTCCTGAGTTCAATTCCCGGCAACCACACGGTGGCTCACAACCATCTGTAATGAGGTCTGGTGATCTCTTCTGGCCTTCAGGCATACAC
>NW_004955217.1:0-1029 GCF_000317375.1 Microtus ochrogaster
GACCAGTGACTCATTGCAATGAACATTTGCGAGCACAGCTGATTGGACAAAAGGGTGTACTAAGTGATATATTGAGGGTCCCCATGCCACCAGGAAGAATGAAGAGGTGTTGGAGAGGTGGAAAAGATGGAGAAGTGAAGAGGTTTTTCTTTGGTTGGTTTTGATTTTTTTAAGAATTTTCCTTGCCGGGCGATGGTGGCGCACGCCTTTGGATAATCCCAAATCCTTTGCTAATCCCAGCACTTGGGAGGCAGAGGCAGGTGGATCTCTGTGAGTTCGAGACCAGTCTGGTCTACAAGAGCTAGTTCCAGGACAGGCTCCAAAGCCACAGAGAAACCCTGTCTCGAAACCCCCCCCCCAAAAAAAACCAAACAAACAAACAAAAAACAAACAAAAAAAGCTGCTCTGGTAAAGCTGAATAGATGGCTCACTTGGTAAAAAAGCATTTCCTCTGCAAGCAATGAAGACCTGAGTTCAAGTCCCAAGAACCCACGTAAAAACTGAGTATGATATCAAAGCTTATGTAATAGTAGCACTCCTACAGGGAGAGAGAATGGGCCAACTAACCTGGTGTCTGCATCCAAAAATGTCTGTCTCGAACATGATAGTGAGGGCCAACACCTAAGACACATGTGCATCCCCACAGAAATGTGTATATAGGCACACAGACTTCATATAGACACAAATAATATTTTGCCATCTCCAGAGATGTGAAAGAAATAAAATGTAAAAAAAGAATTTACCAAGGTAATATACATATACTTGGGATATGAAGTCATTCATACTTCTTAGTTTATAGTTAAAGGAAATTGCTTATGGTTAAAGGAAATTGTGTGATTTGCATATAGTTGCAAAGTAAATAGATGTCATAACTACAATTTGAGTGTGGGTCTTTAGCTTGGCTTTGGAATCAGTGTTGGTTGTTCATACCATTCTGTCCTGTTTCTTTCCTGGTGATAAACACACAAGCAGTAAATACAGAACAGTCATGTATCTTTGGCCAGCCTGCCTGCCTGACTTCCTCCCTCC
>NW_004955218.1:0-1029 GCF_000317375.1 Microtus ochrogaster
AGTGCTGGGATTAAAGGCGTTCGCCACCATCGCCCGGCTTCAACTTCTTTTCTATAGCCTAGGAAGTTCCATGTGGATGCTTGGGCCCCAGCCCTGGCAATCTTCATGTCTTGTGTGTGTAGGGGGCTGCAGAGTCAGCTGGTGCCTATCCTGGCCAACATCCTGGAGGCAGAGCAGGCCAAATGCTGGGGCTTTGACCAGTTCTTCGCGGAGACCAGTGACATCCTGCAGCGAATCATCATCCACGTCTTCTCCCTGCCCCAGGCGGTCTTGCATCATGTCTACATTCATGCCCACAACACGTGAGTGGGAACAGCAGAAACCCCCCCACCCCGCATCTAAGCTGTGGTGTAGGTGCAATAAATAATAATAACAGGAGGCCCCCCTACCCCACATCTAAGCTGTGGTGTATGTGAAAGGGTACATCCCTCAAAACACATTTGGAAAAAGTACTATTTCCACCAAGTTCAAGTCGAGTGACTTCCTGGTTTGTGTTCCAGATTCCACAGTCTTGATGGTGCTAGCCTAGGCTATGAGTCTCGGAGGCGGGGCGCTCTGTTTATTTCTCATAGAACCGCCACACTCACTAAGTTCCTGGTCTTTACGATGCTAGCCTGGGCTATGAGTCTCTGAGGTGGGGTGCTCTGTTTCCCATAGAACGGCTGCACTCGCTAAGTTCTTGGTCTTTGCTGTTGGGGATAGTATCTTGACGTGTAGCCCAGCTGACCTCAAACTCCATCCTCCTGCCTCAGCCTTCCAAGAACTAGGATTGTAGGTGTGGTCCCCAACACACAGATCACTGGATGGAATCAGGACAATTTTAATGAGGGACAGATGGACTGAACACAAAGAGGCGTTGGGGCTCTTGGGTCTTCTCATTTTGATGAACTCTGCCCTTTGCTGCTCCATCTTTGATGAAAAACTACCCCCCTCTGGCCCCTGACCCCAAATGCTGAGCCCTCCCTGGTGCCGACAGCTCCCTCCCCTCAAAAGCTGAGCCCTCCCCTGGTGCCCACACCTCCCTCCCCC
>NW_004955219.1:0-1029 GCF_000317375.1 Microtus ochrogaster
TCTAGGAAGGTGAACATCCAAACTGGCTAGGCTCCCACAAAGCCAGAACATGAAATAGGATCAAAACCCCCGTGCCATTGTCCTTGGCTTCTCATCAGCCCTCATTGTTCGCCAAGTTCAGAGAGTCCGGTTTTATCCCCTGCTTTTTCAGTCACAGTCCAGCTGGCCTTGGTGAGCTCCCAGTAGATCAGCCTCATTGTCTCAGTGGGTGGGTGCACCCCTCGTGGTCCTGACTTCCTTGCTCATCTCCCTCCTTCCGCTCCTCATTGGGACCTTGGGAGCTCAGTCACATGGACGCATCTTAAACAGCTTATTGGCATGCTAAATGGTCCAGCTGCCATGTGTACCGTTTTGTAAACTTGGTGTTTTGTACTTGGTCCTTCACAGTCCCTATCCTGCCCCTCATCTTCTCTGCCTTTCATCTGCAGAGTCTTGTGTGAGGAGCTGTGGATACTCAGAAGATATTTTCAGTCTGGCAGCCATTCTTCATTTCTGTGTCTGTGTCCCTTCCAAGGTGAGGTAACTCTTTTAAACACGTTGTGACAGTGTGGAAGGAAAATACCTTTTAATAGTCTGGTCTAGCTTGAGGCCAGGTCTAAGACATGGCAGGGTCTGCTCGTCAGGATGCTTCCTTGAGCTGGTGGCTGACTTGGAACTCTCAGTTTCTTTCTGTTGCCATCACTTTGAGTGTCAGTCTGCCTGCTCCTTTGGGGAAATGTCTGAGGCTGGCTGTATTTCATCCAACGAGCAGGGAACCCCGCAGTGGTTCTGGGGAAGAGTGGATGTGTTTAGGGCAGCACGGCCACGGTGCCTTTCAGCCCAAGGTGGCAATGTCTGCTTCTTGTCCCTTTTCGCATAGTGGCCAGAATTTAAAAATGGCCCACATGCATTGGGTAAGACCAGTGTCTCAGGCCCTGTGAACGCAAGATCTTGATATGCTGTTCTTCCGGGTGCTGGGAATCCAGGAGTGACGCAGTACAGCTCTCTCTTTCTCTCTCTCTCTCTCTCTCTCCCTCTCTCTCTCTCTCT
>NW_004955220.1:0-1029 GCF_000317375.1 Microtus ochrogaster
GAAGAAGGGGAAGAAGGGGAAGAAGAAGAAATTGTGTCTACAGCTGGCATGATTCATCGGTGGACATCATTTTGGAAGCTATTCATTCAATCTCTTTTCCTTCTGTGTACATTTCTGTGGAGGCCAACCGGCACAACTCTGAGAATTCTTTCAAGCCTCTGTCCTCCCTCTTTCCTCATGCAGGCTCCTCCTGCAGAGCTCTGCTGTTTCTACTCGGAACAGGAAACTATACCGGTTGAAACTGGGTATGTAAAGACTTACAGTTCTTTTGACGGGTAGTTTGCACTGTGAGGTTGTCTTAAGTCCAAGAACCAAGGTTATGGGTGTGTTTGGAAGTTAACACCCCAATTATTTCTAACACTACCTTGCTGGAGTTTATCGGCTGGGCAGGCGGCTCCTCAAATTTCCTTAGTAGCTATTCACAAGTGTCTTATATAACAGGCATAAATGAGGTCAGGCAGGGACAGGTCCTTGATTACATTGACATCAGCAGCTACGACTAAGTCGCTGGTGTCTGTGCCCCGTAAGTGCGTTTTAATGAGGGTATCTCGCCAGCGTCTGGTCTATTGGATGGAAACTAATGCCTGGTGAGATGAAGTCATTTACTCTGTGGGTAGCAGCAGGTATACATTATGGGAAAAACCCTGTCCTCATTCTCAACAAAGACAATCCTTTTCTGAGGGTCTAAGACTTCGTTTAATCACTGAGGATAGTCCGTATGGGTGCTCTCAGTGGCAGTTCATAAACACGGTGCTCACTTACTTTGTTTTGTTTTATTTCGTGGGGGAACATTGCAGGGGTGAAGAGGTAAGCAGAATTAGAGTGTATGGTGTAAAACTCCCAAAGAATCAAGAAAGAAGTTCAATTAAGATATATATGTATGCCGGGCGGTGGTGGCGCACGCCTTTAATCCTAGCACTTGGGAGGCAGAGGTAGGTGGATCTCTGTGAGTTCAAGACCAGCCTGGTCTACAAGAGCTAGTTCCAGGACAGGCTCCAAAACCACAGAGAAACCCTGTCTCGAAAAACC
>NW_004955221.1:0-1028 GCF_000317375.1 Microtus ochrogaster
CAGGATTTATCATACTCAATAATCTTGTATTCCAGAACATCTTAATTGATTTTATTGAGCTATACATTTTAATTTTATTGAGCTATACATTTTTAATCTGCTCCTGTCCCTGCCTCTCCCTTCCCCTTCAAACCTCTCTCATGATCCCCATGCTCCAAATTTACTCAGGAGATCTTGTCTTTTACTACTTCCCATGTAGATTAGATCCATATATGTCTCTCTTAGGGTCCTCATTGTTGTCTAGGTCCTCTGGGATTGTGACTTGTAGGCTCGTTTTCATTGCTTTATGTTTAAAAACCACTTATGAGTTAGTCCACATGATAATTGTTTTTCTAGGTCTGGGTTACCTCACTCAATATGCTGTTTTCTAACTCCATCCATTTGCCTGCAAATTTCAAGATGTCATTATTTTTCTCTGTATGAGTACTTCATTGTGTAAATGTACACATTTTCTTTATCCATTCTTCAGTTGAGGGGCATTTAGGTTGTTTCCAGTTGTGACTATGACAAACAATGCTGCTATGAACAAAATTGAACACATGTCCTTGTGGTATGATTGAGCATCCTTTGGATATATACCCCAAAGTGATATTGCTGGGTTTTGAGAAAGGTTGTTTCCTAATTTGTGGAGAAATTGTCATACTGATATCCACAGGGGCTTGTAACATGAGGGCCTGCTTGTCGGGGTTTTTGTCCTGCTCAGTACCTGCAGCCATTTAGCCCCAAAGAAATCACACAGAGGTCTCCAGAAGATTATAAACTGATTGGCCCATTAGCTTACGCTTTTTATTAGCTCTCTTAGCTTATATTAACCCATTATTTTTTTTATCTATGTTAGCCACATGGCTCAGTACCTTTTTCATCAGGGCAGGTCACATCCTGCTTCTTTGGTGTTCTGGGCAGGAGTGGGGAAGAATGGGCTTCCTCTTTCTTAGCATTCTCTTGTTCTCATTGCCCCATCTTTACTTCCTGTCTGGTTGTCCCACCTGGGGCTGTACCAGCATGCACTTTTACCAGCAATGCAGGTG
>NW_004955222.1:0-1028 GCF_000317375.1 Microtus ochrogaster
GAGCATTTGAAATACCAAACCCCACCTCCAGTCACTTGCTTCTTCTACCAAGGCCTTACCTACTCTAGGAAAGCAACACTTCTTATTTGCCATCCCCTAGTGACAGTCATACAAATCCTTGAGCCTATGGGGGCCATTCTTACAGAAAATCTACATTCCTAGCTTATTTGAAAGCAAACCCCAAATTCCTTTAATTTGGAATTTCTTTAATGTGCCAATGTGAGGAGCGGGGCCATCATTGCAGTCAACCCCCTTGAACTGGTTTCCACCATGGCTAAATTACTGCATCTGAAGAACCTGTGCATCCTGAAGTGTGTTAAAACTTGGCAGATTGTGAGAAAGGAAAACATTCTAGGAGTCTAACAGGTTATTAGAACTGTTTGGTTGTTAATGACTTGAATGTTGTTCTTTTGCCTGGACTTGTGGGATTTAGTTGTTCATTTATCTGGGGAGAATGGTAATCATATTCTCAACAGGTAATAGAACTGGCAGGAAGATCTGATTTTATAATTCAGTTGACTTGTAAATATAAGCAAGAATTTTATTGGAAAACCTAAACAGGAACTTAAGTTTAATAATTTTCAACAATGAAGGGATCTTTCTAAAGCTAAGAAGTTTATTCCATGTTATCAGATACTAGTCAATATGCTTCCTCCCAAACTGGAGATGGAAAGTTCATGAATGATTCAGTTACCCTGGGAGTCCTAGAATTTACAAAAACCAAGACAAGGGTATAAATATCTTTATTATTTCATTTCAGTTGAGTTTACTTGATTTAGACAAGGAGAAAATCAGAACACTCTTTTGTTGTAGTTGATAACTCTAACTCTCTCTTTACCCAGATGGATCCAGAGGGGAAGATCCAGATTCCAACTAAAGTGACAGCATCTCTTAGGCATTGCCACATGCACTGACTTCCTATAGTGGTCACAGCAAGCCTTTCTCAGATGAGTCATAGGCTACATTCCTTGGAAGCCCAATAATGCAATGAGTAGTGTTCTGTTCTTCTACCCCATGTATTACACATC
>NW_004955223.1:0-1028 GCF_000317375.1 Microtus ochrogaster
CCTGTCCTGGAACTAGCTCTTTTTTTTTTATTTAGGTTTTTCTTTTTTTATTATTTATTTATTAAAGATTTCTGCCTCCTCCCCGCCTCCCATTTCCCTCCCCATCCCCCGATCAAGTCCCCCTCCCTCCTCAGCCCAAAGAGCAAAAAATCAGGGTTCCCTGCCCTGTGGGAAGTCCAAGGACCACACACCTCCATCCAGGTCTAGTAAGGTGAGCATCCAAACTGCCTAGGCTTTCACAAAGCCAGTAAGTGCAGTAGGATCAAAAACCCATTGCCATCGTGGAACTAGCTCTTGTAGAGCAGGCTGGTCTCGAACTCACAGAGATCCGCTGCCTCCCAAGTGCTGGGATTAAAGGTGTGCGCCACCACCACCCGGCGACCAAATCACTTTTTGTCTCTCTTCTAGGGATGGGTGTGATTGCACTTAAGGCCTCCTTGCACAATGCAGAATAAACCGTGGTCATGCTAGGAGTAATGGCTCACACCTGTGATGACAGTACCTGGAAGGCAGAGGGAAGGGGATTGCTGTAAGTCTGGGGCCAGCCTGGTCTGTTTCAGATTCCAGAATAGACAGGCATATTGATTACTTTTCTATTGTCATGACAAAATACCAGGACCAAGGCAACTTATAAAAGAATGCATTTAATTTGGGGTTCACGATTCCAGGGCTTTAAAGTCTATGACCATTCTTATTACGGCAGGAAGCATGGCAGCAGCAGGCAGGCAAGTCACTGGGCAGTAACTGAGAGCTTACATCTGGTCCACAAGCATGAAGCAGAGAGAGAGAGAGAGAGAGACAGAGAGACAGAGACAGAGACAGAGAGACAGAGAGACAGAGACAGAGACAGAGAGACAGAGAGAGACGAAAGAGAGACTGGGAATGGAGTGGGGTTTTGAAATTTCAAAATCCACTCCCAATAACACACTTCCTCTAACAAGGCCACAACTAATCTTTCCCAAATAACTACATCAACTGGGGACCAAACGTTCAAATATCTAATCCCTATGGAGGCCGTTTTCATTCAA
>NW_004955224.1:0-1028 GCF_000317375.1 Microtus ochrogaster
TCATTGCCTTTGCCCGGACAGTTGTGCTGCTTCTCGAGGTTGGCTGTACATACCGGCAGCAACTGTGCAAGCAACTGAAGCCTTTTCCTGTGGTCTGTAAAGGCTGGATTTTCATTATTCAAATGTCCTTATGAATGCAGAAAATTAATTATATCTGAAAACATACTACTTTTTTTTAAAAACAACACCTCCTTTCTTTAACGAAAGGAAATTTATTTTCTTGAGATGGAATCTAGGGCCTCATGCATGCTAGAGAGGTGCTCTGCGAAGAGCAGAAACCTCTAGGTCTTCTCTTCCTCTCTCTTTTTCTGAGACAGAGTCTTGCTGCATAGCTCTGTATAGCCCAGAATAACCTCCTGTATAGACCAGGCCGGCTTCAGAGACTTGCATCATTTCTCTTGTCTTTGCCTCTTGAGTGCTGGGATTTCAAGCATGTGCCACATTGCCTGGCAAAGTTATTATCTTATATATGAAAGTATAAATTAAAACAAACTTAAATGACATAGCAGAAATAGGATAAAATCAGAAGTAATCTACATTGTGTATTTTTATTTAATATTATAAATACCCCTAAATACGTTCAAGCCTCAACACTGCAAAGTAAAATGATAAATACTATGCTTATCAGAATTAAGAAAACAAAGTCTCAGAGCTTCTGATTAATATTTCAAGAAGCATTTGTTTTGGTTATGTATGTGCGTTACAGGGAGCCCACTAGAGATGACCACTCAAACACTGTTTACAGTCAACTGAAAGTTTTTTTCTAGCCATCTGGGACTACATGCAGGTATTCCAGACTGAAGTGCAGCCCGAGTGTCCAGAGCATGGGGTTTTTGAAGGCAAAATCCATGTTTTGGCATCCGCTCAGCAGCTGAAGGGGGCTTTGCTGAGCAGTTCACTGGAGGGTGTTCTGCAGAGGCAGGCAGTTTATCAGAAGCTAAGATAAGCTAGCTAGCGCATCTTTACCCTGGGTTTCTAGAATAGAGCTGATAATTTTCCATGGGATTCGCCACCAAGGAGATCAAATT
>NW_004955225.1:0-1028 GCF_000317375.1 Microtus ochrogaster
CAGGATTTATCATACTCAATAATCTTGTATTCCAGAACATCTTAATTGATTTTATTGAGCTATACATTTTAATTTTATTGAGCTATACATTTTTATCTGCTCCCGTCCCTGCCTCTCCCTTCCCTTTCAAACCTCTCTCATGATCCCCATGCTCCAAATTTACTCAGGAGATCTTGTCTTTTACTACTTCCCATGTAGATTAGGTCCATATATGTCTCTCTTAGAGTCCTCATTGTTGTCTAGGTCCTCTGGGATTGTGACTTGTAGGCTCGTTTTCATTGCTTTATGTTTAAAAACCACTTATGAGTTAGTCCACATGGTAATTATCTTTCTAGGTCTGGGTTACCTCACTCAATATGATGTTTTCTAGCTCCATCCATTTGCCTGCAAATTTCAAGATGTCATTATTTTTCTCTGTGTGTAGTACTTCTTTGTGTAAATGTACCACATTTTCTTTATCCATTCTTCAGTTGAGGGGCATTTAGGTTGTTTCCAGTTGTGACTATGACAAACAACGCTGCTATGAACAAAACTGAACACATGTCCTTGTGGTATGATTGAGCATCCTTTGGATATATACCCCAAAGTGATATTGCTGGGTTTTGAGAAAGGTTGTTTCCTAACTTTTGGAGAAATTGTCATATTGATATCCAAAGGGTCTTGTAACATGAGAGCCTGCTTGTCGGGATTTCTGTCCTGCTCAGTACCTGCAGCCATTTAGCCCCAAAGAAATCACACAGAGGTCTCCAGAAGATTATAAACTGATTGGCCCATTAGCTCAGGCTTTTTATTAGCTCTCTTAGCTTATATTAACCCATTTTTTTTTAATCTATGTTAGCCACATGGCTCAGTACCTTTTTCATCAGGGCAGGTCACATCTTGCTTCTTTGGTGTTCTGGGCAGGACTGGGGAAGAATGGGCTTCCTCTTTCTCAGCATTCTCTTGTTCTCATTGCCCCATCTTTACTTCCTGTCTGGTTGTCCCACCTGGGGCTGTACCAGCATGCACTTTTACCAGCAATGCAGGTG
>NW_004955226.1:0-1028 GCF_000317375.1 Microtus ochrogaster
AATTTGGGCATAACACCAGCTCAGTTGGTCATGATGCTGGACAGGACCAGGCTTCTCTCCTCAAGCCCAAGGCAGTCCAAGAGAACACTCTGTAAGAAATACTGTTATTTATTGGGTGTGGGTTCATGTGGGTCCCATAGAAAGAAGAGAGGCACCGTAAGGATGTTTTTAGTCTTTCCAGGGAGACTCAGGGAGTTAGCTATGGGGAGCCTTAGCCTCTCACAGACTGAGACATTCTGTCTTAGCTCAGGGCTTTTGATTGTTATCCAATTTACACAGTTAGCAAGTTCACTCCCATATTCAAAAACATCTAAGTCTCTCAATAGTATGATGGCAAATGCAAATTCTCTGTCAAGGAATGTTACAGTTTGTGGGATTTTTCCCAACCAAGTTTTGTGTGGGCTTTGAACCTTTGGGAATCTCTCAGACATGACTTGCATATTTTAAACAAAAGGTACTGAAGACAAAGAGCAGATTAAGGCTAGATGCAACATTCTGGAATCAAAGCAGCTGCAGCTCTGGGGTTCTCTCCCTGCAGATCCCCTCCTGTTTATGCTGAACATATGTAGCCTTACAGCAAATACAGCCTCTTTTCTTTCTGCTTTATAATCTTATAGAAGTAAGTCAAGACACATCTTAAGGCCAATATGGTTACTATTGCTAGAACAGGAGTAACACTTGCTAAAGTAAGAAATCTATTAAAGTCATTCACAGGTGTTTGGGTGGAACTCTACTGGGGGGGGGGGCTCCTCACTACAAAACCCTACTTGTAGGACTCAGCCACGATAAGCTTAATAGAGTCCTGAGTCTCAGTAGTTTACCCTTAGGCAATACCTGGTTCTGATAAAGATTAGTTCTGACAAACTAAGATTACCCAAGCACCACCCATCCAAAGAAAATTCCTAAAGTTCCAACCATTGTAGATAGGATCACCTGCCAACACATGTCCACCAGGATACCCGTAGACAAATGTCAGCCAGTCAGGGATCCTAAACCTTAGAAATCCCTCACCCCACCTTTGCTACTAT
>NW_004955227.1:0-1028 GCF_000317375.1 Microtus ochrogaster
AAACCTAAATGTTAAAAGTGCAGAACTTCTGAAGACACAGGAGACACCAGGAGTCTCCGCTTTTGGTGAATGTGGTGATCTCTCTCCATATGTGATGATATAAGCTCGACAGACACCACCATCTGTGGCTCCTGACGCTCTGCTCTGTGCAGACACAGCCCGTGCAGTGAAGGGATTCAGAGGCTACCAGCAGAGAGCTGCAAGGTTAGGACTACTGAGGCAGGAAGATGGTAAACTCTGTGTCTATCCGCTGGCTCCCACCCACCACACCGCCCCGCGAGCCTCATTGGCTGCTCCAGCTAGTTTAGGGACAGTGGCCCCTAGCTCACCAAGCCCGGCCACTCCTCTCGTCTGTGGAGAGCAACCCCTCACTCACCATGGTGCAGCTGCAGAGCGGACAGGCTCTCAGCCCACAGGAGAGCCCCAGTCGCAGAGCTTGAGAAAGTGGAAATGGATCTGAAGTTCGCCTCCTCGAAGAACCCTCCCATCTGAATGGCGGGTCAGCAGGAAGCTCTGATTGGCTATTGAAGTCTGAGTGATGGGACCAGGTGAGCACAAGGAACTGAAGAGATGGTTTGATTGCTGCATAATTAGTGCTGACTGCAGAGTGTTTTTAGCTCCTCAACACAGGGACCACAGGGCAGCTCACAGTGTGGCTGCTGTCTGCCCTTACAGTCAGAAATGAGAAGGCAAGCAAGGCGAAAGGTTATGTGTTTAGAATTCAATCTTGGAGAGTCAGCCCAGCCCAGTACAGTGGTGTACATTTATAACACTAACAGTTGGGACACTGAGGCCACAGGGATGCCACAGAGTCTGAAGGTAGCCTGAGTTACAGGGCAACTCCTTGTCTTAAAAAGTTAGACACCTTCCTGCTTAGGCCTGGTGACTTGAGTTTGGTCTCCAAGACCTACATAGTGGAAGGAGAAAAGCAAGTCCCTAAAGCTGTCCTCTGACCTCCTCTTGTGTAGGGTCACATTGATGAGTGCTCCCAAGTGTGTGCTTGCCACCCTGTGTGCAGGGCAGCACAC
>NW_004955228.1:0-1028 GCF_000317375.1 Microtus ochrogaster
GAATGCATTTTCAGATTTGCAGAGAAACATAGCTTCATGTTCTTTTCTTGATTCAACAAATATTAGATTTTGTTAACATGATGAGGCATATGACGGTAAGCAACAGCAAACATGACTGGGGAAAATACCCTCTTTACCTTGCTGGAATTTCAAAAGTAGAGATAGTTTCACATATTCAATGACCAAAGTGAGCTGCTTAATGAAATAAGATCTTCAGTGAGTGTTAGTATTTAAGCATCTGCACTGGCCTGCCCTTGGGGTTCTGACAGGATACATCCTCAGCTGCAGCACAAAGAGCACCTCTTGTGCACATTTAGTATATTCCCTTTTGAAAGGTGGGTCTTAACCAACTCCCATCTCTCTCTCTTCTCTCTCTTTCTCTCTCTCTGTCTCCTCTTATGCTGCTTCTGTCTCTCCCCTCCCCTTTTTATGTTCCCTTTCCTCTAAAAAAAAAAAATAAACTTCTACGTGAACTCTGTTGCATGGCATCTTTCTCGCACCACTTTTTTCCATTACAACAGTGAATGCATATATGGCCTTAGGAACATGGGTAAACATCTAGAAGGGTGTAAAAGAGATATCTAAACCAAGGCAATGAAAAGGTTTAAATAAAATTTCAATAAATTAAGGCCTAGGTCTGAAGACATGATATCGCTCAGTATTAAAGAGTATTTGATGCTCTTGCAGAGGATTTTGGTTCAATTCCCAATACCAGCAATGATGGGTTACAACCTTCCAAAATTCCATATGCAAGGAAATTGATGTCATCTCCTGACCCATGCCGACACCATCCATGCACATGGTGCACAAAAATCACATAAAATAAGATAAATGGATCTAGAAATCAAGATCAAGGGGAAACAGTGGATACAGAGACAAAGAGATAATGAACTTTTCTTTAACTTTTCAAGCAATCATTAATCTTTGAATTAGTCTTCTTTGATTTTTGTAGATCTCATATACTATAATACTCATTTTCCATAACTTCTCAGTAAGAATTCTGACATTTTAAAAAATTTTTCTGAATG
>NW_004955229.1:0-1027 GCF_000317375.1 Microtus ochrogaster
GAATCATTATTGGGTTAGAGAGAAACCTGGTGCTAGGAAAATTCCCAGAAATCTACGAGGTGCCAGCTTGAGGGCCTAGAAGGTCACCAAAGTGACTGCAGTGATTAAAGTATGATGCAAAATGTCTGCATGGGTCACATGTACCCTACAGTGCACCAGTCTACAGAGCCAGGTCCCAAGTTATGAGAAGACTTTGATAAAGGAAGTTCTGCCCAAACCCACCTTGTATCCCAGTCACTGGCTGAGGTCAAGGTCCTGTCCTGAGAACAGATGAAATTGTAACGGATTTTTGGCAGCTCTCAGTGCGACAACCTTTGTGAAAGGCTGTGTTGCCTTGTTCTTGGTTAGAGATCAAGTCTATAGCATTGGAACCAAGGTCTGCTGGTGACAATGCCTGCAGGTTTCCTCGAGGAAGGGAATCCTTTACAACAAATATCTTCTGAGTTCAGGAACTCTCAGCTCAGTCTAATGGGCTAAGATCCAACATCCACTATTACCCAGGGACTACCATGCTAAAGGTGGCTCTGCTATCCAGGAATAAGGCCAGTGTGATCCTGAAGCCTATTGGCCCCAAGCAGAGAGTGCTACTGCACTAGCCCAGAAAGTTCCAATGGGTTATACTATTGGACCCTCAGGTGATATGAGATGTCCTACTGTATATGTGTTGCCCTTATTGATTAATGAATAAAGCTTCTTTAACCTATGGCAGGGCAGGCTAGAAGAGACCGAGTGAGAGTAGGCGGAGTCAAGAAGATGCCTTGTAGCAGCCAAAGGAGAGAGATTCCTAACACTTAGCAGTAAGCCACAGTCTTGTTTCAAAACACAGATTAATAGAAATAGGTTAATTTAAGATATAAGAGGTAGCTAGGAATATGCCTAAGCTATTGGCCAAGCAGTGTTGTAATTGATATAGTATCTATGTGATTATTCAGGTATGGGCAGCCAGGAAACAAACAAGCAGTCTCTATTTACACTCAGGTTGGGACCAGCTGGTCTGTCATTCAGGTGGGGGATGAGGAAATATGGG
>NW_004955230.1:0-1027 GCF_000317375.1 Microtus ochrogaster
TGTTTTCAGCTCTCAATTTGATTATTTCTTACCATCTAGTTCTCTTGGGTGAGTATGCTTTTTTTTTTGTTTGTTTGTTTTACTAGTGTGGGATTTTTTTTTAGCTTCTTTATATAGGCATTTAATGTTATGAGCTTTCTTCTAACCACTGCTTTCATTGTTTCCCACAAATTTGGGTATGTTGTGTGATCATTTTCATTGAATTTTAGGAAGTCTTTAATGTTTTCCTTGACTCATTGATGCTTCAGGTGAGTATTGTTTAATTTCTATGTGTTTGTTGGCTTTCTGGAATTAGTGTTTATGTTGAATTCTAGTTTTAAGCCATGGTGATCCAATAAGATACATGGGGTTATTCCATTTTTTTTTGTATCTGTTGAGGTTTGTTCTGTTACCGAGTATGTGGTTAATTTATGTAACTATAACTATGGGTGTTTTCATTACAGTGAAAAGAAATTGAAGCAGAAGTAATGTAAATATATTTCTTTCCATTATCACCAGGCTAGGAACTAATTCAGAAAAAGAAAATGAATGTAGATTGTCAAAATGCATCTTGAACTTGGAGTTTCTGTGCTGTGTTAACAGTACCAGCAAAATGTGACAGAAGCACTTACTCTATAAGAGCCATGCCAGAACTTCCTTACATACATTCAAATATTTAGACTTTAGGGAACCTTATGAGGATAGAACACTCTGGGTGCAGATTTCAGCAAGCAGAAATGTTAAGAGTAAAACAATTTCCAGTTCCTTCAGGTTGCACACTCTGTCACTCTTGATCCACTGACTTTATGTGGTTTTTTTTTTGTTTTGTTTTCAATTCACTTATATGTGAAACACTTAAGTACAATTAGTAAGGCAGAACAGAATCAGAGGAAAATTTTGACCTTGAAATTGGATTGTTTTCCATGAATACAGTTTTCTAAGAAAATGGTTTTCCAAGAAAATTAATACCAGAACAGAGTGGATCAACAAAGAAGAAAAATCCATTGTACACAATCAAATAATGTTGGTGCAAAATATAAAATCCACT
>NW_004955231.1:0-1027 GCF_000317375.1 Microtus ochrogaster
AGAGAGAGAGAGAGAGAGAGAGAGAGAGAGAGAGAGAGAGAGAGAGGAAGTAAACTCTAAGGGTGGGAATGAAGACTAGGACTCACTCAGAATCCAGCATCATCAACCCTAGGGCTCTAGCTCTCAGGCCTGGAGAGAAGGGAATTTAAAAAAAAAATAAATAAAAGTTTTAAAAGCAACTTGAGAAGGTGTGGTGGTCTGAATGAAAATGGCCCCGTGAGCTCATATATTTGAATATTTGGTTCCTATTTGGCAGACTGTTTAGGATTAGGAAATGAGGACTTTTTAGAGGAGGTGTATCCCAGGGAGTGGGCTTTAAGGTTTCAAAAGCCTATGCCAAGCCCACTCGGCTGCCTTTCTGTATCCAGTTTGTAGATGAGATGTAAGCTCTCAGCTACTCCCCACCAACATGCCTGCCTGCCTACTGCTATGTTTTCTGACATGATGATCATGGACCAGCCTTTTGAGACTATAAGCAATCCCTCAATCACATACTTCATTTTAAAAGCTGCCTTGGCCATGATGTCTCTTCACAGCAATGGGACACTAACTAAGCGGAGAGGAGGGAAAGCAGGTAAAGTAAAGAAGCTTGACTCCACTTCCCAGTTGGTGCCTTCAGAAGAGATAAACCTTTAGGAGCACTATGGGCAGATGCGTATTAGTTGCATTGGGAATGAAACGTCAACATAATTATTGGTGGTTGTCTATCCAAGGCCTGAACAAACTACCCCATGTTGAGCCTTGATGTCAGGGATCAAAGCTGGAGCCTGGGAAGAATATTTGAATAAGAAGGTGGTTTTAACCACACAGAGAGAAGAAAATTCTAACCAGATAGAGAGAAGAGAGAGAAGAGAAAAAAAAAAAAAAAAGAAAACCCTGTCCCGTTTATTATTTTAAAACCAAGTCTGTTGCTTTTTGCCACATGTAAATTTAGCCTTGATGTCAGGGATCAAAGCTGGAGCCTGGGAAGAATATTTGAATAAGAAGGTGGTTTTAACCACACAGAGAGAAGAAAATTCTAACCAGA
>NW_004955232.1:0-1027 GCF_000317375.1 Microtus ochrogaster
TTTTTTTTATTTTTGGCAGGGTGAATACCCCTAACCAACGCAAACGGTCCCCTAGCTAAACACCAGCCCCTTGGGAGCCTGCAGATACTGCTCCTACCACGTGGTCTCATTCCCACAAGGCACTTGTACAATGATGGCCTCTCTTCAGTGGCCTGGAACAGGGCAAGAAGTCTCCAAGCTGTCGAAACAAAAAGCCACAAAACCTTCACTCTGCATTGAGACTGATTAACAACTGATGCACTGGGAAGGAGAGAGAAAGCAGAGCTTCATGGAAGCAGAAGGTGAAGGGAGAACGCCATTTCATCACAGAGCTAAAGGTAGGTACCCAATCCAAAAACAATGTGGAGGGCACGCACAGCAAGAGGCACAGCTGGGACTCAGAGCAAGCAAGGGTTGGGTTAGGAGGGCAAGCCTCCGATGAAGGATGTCAGGAGGTAAAAGTCAATACTAGGAGACATCATAATGCCGTTAGCATCATGGTCCAGCCAGAGCCACAGAGGCCAATGAATGTTCAGTTGGGTCTTGTCCCACCCCACCGTCAAGAAAGCTGCTTTGACTATTGACATCGATGGCCTGGACTTTCCCCAATGTTTCTAAGAGGGATGCTCGTGTGAGCACTCAGTGAGCACTGGCCAGCTGCTCCCGTCCACCGGATCCTGAATCAAGCGCACTGTTTAACTCCAATACAAAGACAAGGATTCCATAGGCTACTCACCCCCCAAGACCAGGGGCGATACATTTCCCAGTCCACCTCCATCAGTTCTCTCTTGCTTGGGGGCTCCAAATTATTCTTACTAATATTTACCTGATATTTGACATCACCAGACAGAAAGAAGGTAACAGCCTTGGGCCAGGCACGGTTCAGTGGGTAAAGGAACTTGGCACCAAGCCCAACTACCGGAACAATCCCAGAACTTACATGGGGCATAGAAAGAACTAATTTTTACAAAGTGTTCTTTGACCCCATGACGGTTTGAATGAAAATGATCCCCATTGGCCCAGAACTAATTTTTACAAAGTGTTCTTT
>NW_004955233.1:0-1027 GCF_000317375.1 Microtus ochrogaster
ATGGTTGTGAGCCACCATGTGGTTGTCGGGAATTGAACTCAGGACCTTTGGAAGAGCAGGCAATGCTCTTAACCACTGAGCCATCTCTCCAGCCCTACCCCACCTTTTTAATTACTTTGCATTGATGTTGTGTAAATGTGGGGGGGGGGGACATGTCCACGGTCCGGAGCCGGTTTGGAGGCCAGAGGACAACTTGCAGGAGTCAGTTTTCTCCCTCTGCCATGTGGATCCTGTGGTTTGGGCTTGGTGGCAAGCACCTCTATCCCCTAAGCCATCTTGCCTGTCCCCAGTTTATCCCCTTATCTTTCTTCCTCTTATTTTATTTATTTATTTATTTTTTTTGGTTTTCTTGAGAGAGGGTTTCTCAGTGTAGCCCTGGCTATACTGGAACTTGTTCTGTAGATCAGGCTGGTATTGAACTCACAGAGATACCTCTGCCTCCTGAGAGCTGGGATTAAAGACACCACTGTCCAGTTATCCCCTTATATTGGTGGATCTTCCTTGATGAAACAGCCCCACATCCCAGAATATTAACTACATAATGATAGACACACGGTCCAAATATGTAACATATTCTATACACTTTGAGCTTATCTTGGGAGTAATTAAAATTGGATGAATTATGGGGCTTCAGATGTAGTGCAGCTGACAGAGTGCTGGCTCAGCATGCAGGATCCTCTGGGTTGTTCCAGGACTGCACGACCTGGGTGTGCTGGTGCATTCCACAACCTCTAGTGCTGAGGGTAGGCGAGAAGATCAGGAGTTCAAGGCTATCCTGGGCTATGTAGTAAACTTGGATGCTCAGCCTGGGCTGCATGAATCCTATGTGAAGAAAGAAAATTAGTAAATTCCTGTTTATCAAGCAATATACAGTGAGGATGAGGGAGGAAAAGGTTTGCTCTCTGCATTAGAGCCTGGCATTTGGGATGTCCTGTCATGGACTTTAGCTCTTTGTTTTGTTTTGATTTTTTTAAAAATATTTATTTATTTGTTATATATACAATATTCTGTCTGTGTGTATGCCTGC
>NW_004955234.1:0-1027 GCF_000317375.1 Microtus ochrogaster
GCAGGCATACACACAGACAGAATATTGTATATATAACAAATAAATAAATATTTTTAAAAAAATCAAAACAAAACAAAGAGCTAAAGTCCATGACAGGACATCCCAAATGCCAGGCTCTAATGCAGAGAGCAAACCTTTTCCTCCCTCATCCTCACTGTATATTGCTTGATAAACAGGAATTTACTAATTTTCTTTCTTCACATAGGATTCATGCAGCCCAGGCTGAGCATCCAAGTTTACTACATAGCCCAGGATAGCCTTGAACTCCTGATCTTCTCGCCTACCCTCAGCACTAGAGGTTGTGGAATGCACCAGCACACCCAGGTCGTGCAGTCCTGGAACAACCCAGAGGATCCTGCATGCTGAGCCAGCACTCTGTCAGCTGCACTACATCTGAAGCCCCATAATTCATCCAATTTTAATTACTCCCAAGATAAGCTCAAAGTGTATAGAATATGTTACATATTTGGACCGTGTGTCTATCATTATGTAGTTAATATTCTGGGATGTGGGGCTGTTTCATCAAGGAAGATCCACCAATATAAGGGGATAACTGGACAGTGGTGTCTTTAATCCCAGCTCTCAGGAGGCAGAGGTATCTCTGTGAGTTCAATACCAGCCTGATCTACAGAACAAGTTCCAGTATAGCCAGGGCTACACTGAGAAACCCTCTCTCAAGAAAACCAAAAAAAATAAATAAATAAATAAAATAAGAGGAAGAAAGATAAGGGGATAAACTGGGGACAGGCAAGATGGCTTAGGGGATAGAGGTGCTTGCCACCAAGCCCAAACCACAGGATCCACATGGCAGAGGGAGAAAACTGACTCCTGCAAGTTGTCCTCTGGCCTCCAAACCGGCTCCGGACCGTGGACATGTCCCCCCCCCCCACATTTACACAACATCAATGCAAAGTAATTAAAAAGGTGGGGTAGGGCTGGAGAGATGGCTCAGTGGTTAAGAGCATTGCCTGCTCTTCCAAAGGTCCTGAGTTCAATTCCCGACAACCACATGGTGGCTCACAGCCAT
>NW_004955235.1:0-1027 GCF_000317375.1 Microtus ochrogaster
GCCAGTACATTTGAAACATCTCCCATCCCCCTTGATATCTGTTATAATATGAGCTTTTATATCTCTGAAAAAATGAACAATGGTTTTAAGAGAAAATAAAATGATATTCCAAATAGCCTCTTATTTTCAATAATTTATCCTTTATAATATATTCCAATAAAGTATATACCTTTCTTTAAAAGGGATTTAGCTAAAAAGCCTTTCTGAATAATTCTGAGGGAAAAAAGTCTCTCAAACAGTGAATAAAAACATTATTTTTCCACAATCTACTCAGTATTGGTGATATGGATAAAAATATCTCCACAGAGCTATTATCTTGAGAACTTGAGAATTTGAGATCATCTTATCTTAATTCTGTGTGGGAGGACTGCTTCTGACAAGCTTAATATATTTTTTTTTCTCCAGATAACTCACCTCTCAAGTTATCAAGTCTCTGATGTGAGATTCAGGGTTAAACAAAGAGTCACAATGAAAGACTTATACAAGTGGGAAAGTTGAAACCGGGGTAAGACTTGGCTCTCATTAATCAAAAGAAAACACAATCTGTAATATCAGATATAATTCTGTCTCTACCAGGAAAATAATGTACAAGTGTAAATTATCTAGTTTAGTCAAACCTTCCGACTCTACAAAGTAAGAAAGGGAATCAAATTTTAGTTGACTTTTTTTTTCCAGTTCCATTTCACTTTTTTTAAGTGCTGCTTTGGAAATATTTTAACTCTTTTTTTCTTCTACTTATATTAGTATAATATGTGATACTAAATGTCAGTCATTTAAACCCAATTGAGCTAAGGCATTAAGTATAATATGATTTCTTACAATGCGGCATATGAGATTTAAGAAATTGATGAGACAAATTTGTACTAGAAAATCATGTGACATGACTTATTGGAGACCCAGCAATTCTACCTTTACCATTGGAAGATAATTAGGATATTTATTACACCTGAAGACTTTATTATAGCTTAACTTTGCCATTGTCCAAGAAGATATATACATTTCCTACAATTTTATTTTGTAAAAAACT
>NW_004955236.1:0-1027 GCF_000317375.1 Microtus ochrogaster
TAAACTGAAACAAATCAGCAATCAGCATCTGTTTGGTGACAAAATCCAGACAAAGGGTTATTCTACCAGACCTGGAAGCAAAATTTTGTCACTCCGCATCTCTGCACAGTACTTTCTTGGACAAGGGGGGGGGGGGGGGACACGACGACGACACAAGCAGGGGAACAGGCTTCAGAATTCTTCCTTCAGCAATCTCATTGTTAGCAATATCACAGGTATTTTGAAGCAGTGTATTTTATTATATTGCTACAAATAAACTCAAAGACAGAACATTCAGCCTAAAAAGATTTGTAAACATTTGAGATCCCATACTGCCATCTGGGTGAGGGATTTCACCCTATAATCCCAGCAAAGGAGACTGAGGCAGGAAGACAGTGACTATATAGCAGAAATCTGTATCCTAAAAAGGAGAAAGAAGGAGAAAACAGAAATATAAAATTCTCCTGTTGTAGATATATATTGTAGATAGAATCCTAATGTAAAAAAATTTTAATTTTAAAAGTTACATATTTTATCTGTCTATGCCAACAATGCTTCCACAGGGAATGCTCCTAAAATTCATGGGACTTTCTGGGAGAAATATAGCAATCACCTACCCTCCAAAGTCACACAGCACAAGGATGTCTGTGGGACCAGGGAAAGCAGCATCGTGGCAGGAGCCTGCGAAGATGGACATGCTGAGGCTTGAGTGGATGGAGCTCAGACATAGACTAAGAGAACCTCTGCAGGACATAAGAGAAAAGGCCAGTGGTCCAGTTCTCAGCTAGGCGATGGTGGCACATGGCTTTAATTCCAGCAATCGGGAAGCAGAGGCAAGTGAGTCTCTGTTAGTTAGAGGCTAACCTGGTCTACAAGAGCTAGTTCCAGCACAGCCAGAGCTGTTACTCAGAGAAACCCTGTCTCAAAAAAAAAAAAAAAAAAAAAAAAAAAAAGAGCCGGGCGGTGGTGGCGCATGCCTTTAATCCCAGCACTTGGGAGGCAGAGGCAGGCGGATCTCTGTGAGTTCGAGACCAGCCTGGTCTACAGA
>NW_004955237.1:0-1027 GCF_000317375.1 Microtus ochrogaster
TATTCCACTGGTAATACAATGTTGACTTAACTGTTCAACTGCTGTTTAAAACAGAATCTGAGTACAAGATGACTAAAATTTCCTTCAGACATATCATTCCAGCTTGTTCCTTCTGTTAATCTTCTACCTCCAAATGTGAAAGTGTACACACGCTCGTGCGCACACACACACACTATATTCATTTCCAATTTCCAAAGCAACACTTCATTTCTCATATCAACATTGGTTTATTTTTTCTTTTATCATACTACTGGGGGCATCAAGTTAATGGTCTAGTATAAACTGTGGTTACATCTCTACCTTATACTATTTCTAAACACACTCAGGAATAAATACATTGAAACTAATCCTAACACATCAAAAGCCAAAAGAATCTAACTTCCCTTGTAAAATGATTCAGGAGAAAAAAAAGCAATATAAATTTTGCTTTTTGCTTTACAGAAGCTTCTCAGTCTCATTTATTCAATGAGGACTACAGAGAACTCAAGAACAAGGGCAATGGGTTTTGATCCTACTGCACGTGCTGGCTTTGGGGGGGCCTGGGCGGTTTGGATGCTCAACTTACTAAACCTGGATGGAGGTGGGCGGTCCTTGGACTTGAGGGGACATTTTAGGCTTCCCTCAGCCTCCATGTTGATCTCAGACACGTCACTCTGGACTCCTCCAGAGAGTCTTTATTCTTTGTGACCTGCTTCCTCCCTATGCAGCTGCTTGTCACCAAGCAGGAGTAATACTACCGTGTCTGTGGAAATGAGAAGAGGTTAGAGCTCAGCTATTCTTTTCCTACAGGAAAACCCAGGGTCTTGTCAAGCTGTCCTGTCAAAACACCTCCTGTCAGGTCCTCCATCTTGGACTTTGTGGGACAGACCCAAAAAGAGACAATCTTAGAATTTCTCCATTCCTCTTCATTTTAACGACACCCCTCCCGCCTCCCCCCCCCCCAGAGATGACAGCACCTGCCCTGCAGACTGTCCCAAAGTTTCCACAGAAGGATGCTGTACCCTGTAAGGATTCCTGCCCTCTGGTT
>NW_004955238.1:0-1027 GCF_000317375.1 Microtus ochrogaster
TTAACAGAAAAAAATGAAAAAAAATATATAGTCTTAACTGTAGCCAGAACATGACTATATTTGGCAAACAGTCCTTGGCGAAAGTGATAAAATTCAAAACTTTTAGGGTAGCCATAACCCAGTCCAAATGGTCCCTGTAAGACTCAGATAATCTAACACAGACAGAACAGAGATGCACATGCCTAGAGGAAACACAGAAACACACTCTGGACTCTAAGCATGGAGGTCTCTGAGGAAACAGAGCTTTCTTGCAAAGTAATCCTGTCATTTGAGCCTGTAATGTATGTGAAATGAAATGCTGGTTTTCTCTGCTCAGTCTGTGGGATTGCATCATCTTCTTCGTGTCATTTTGTTTGTTTTGCTTTGCTTTGCTTTTGGCAGCCACAAGAAACTAAGGTAGGGGTGTGAGGGAAGGAAATTAACAATTCTATCTGAAGCATGTTGCCTTTGAAATAGATTTGGAAGACAAACGACAGAGGACTTCCATGGTCCTACGTGCTGAAGTGCCAGCTACACGGTGCTCATGGCTTCAACCCCATTCTTCCTAACTTAGTTTTATGTGTCAGCTTTTCTCTATATTTTATTTTTATTATCTCCTATGAGTTCATAGCTCATAATTATGTTCCACGACGCATTAATCTCTTCACTCGTTGGCAGTAGGGAAAAACTGGGAAGGACTTGAACTGAGTGACATTTGGCAGACTCACATAATATCACTTGGGAACCAGGAAAAGGACTGTAATGACTTCCCACAGTGCTGCCACATCTAAGGTCACCCACACAACATGAGCAAGTCTGCCTGACTCTCTCCTTTATCCTTCTGGCTAATTTCTCACCTGAACACCTACTGTGTGTCCCTGGCCAGGATCACTCATCTCCAGGTTCCCTCCCATGTCTCCTGAAAACCTCATAGCTTTTCACATAATTAGAACAGAATTATCATCTTCTAATAGATCTCTCTTTAGAATAAACTATGCTCATTCTGTGGAAATCATCACGGTCTCTCTCACCTATCAAGGGTCAAATC
>NW_004955239.1:0-1027 GCF_000317375.1 Microtus ochrogaster
GCAGGCAGATCTCTGTGAATTCGAGACCAGCCTGGTCTACAAGAGCTAGTTCCAGGACAGGCTCCAAAACCACAGAGAAACCCTGTCTCGAAAAACCAAAAAAGAAAAAAAAAAAAACTTGCCAAAATTGTGCTGCTGCTCAGCAACATAGAAGAAACTGGAAGATATTTTGCTGAGCATCAGTAAGTCAGGCACAGAAGAACAAAGACAACATTTTCTCATCTCAGAAGAGAGTAGACCAGTGATTGCCATTAGCTGAGAAGCAGAGAGGGCATAGGAATGGGGAGAAAGTGGAAAACAGGTGCCAAGATACAGTGTGATGGGGGGTTGAGCACTGGCATTCTCCGGCACTGGAGGCTGAGGGGGTTTTACAGCAACCTATTAAGTATTTTGTGGGGAGCTAGAAGAAAGGAGTCTGAAGGCCCCAGACACAGCGAAATAATAAGGAGATGGAAATTCTAATTACCCTAATTTGGTCATTACACATTGTATGCATGTACTGAATAAATATGTAGATTGTTCCTCATAAATATGCATAATTACATGTCAACTTGAAAGAAAAATTAAATTTGAGGACAAAACAGGAATAATAAAAGTGGGAGGGTTTTGTGGTTGTTGTCACTGTTGTTTTAATGAGCAGGAGAGGCCCTCGGGAGACATGTTTCTGCTCCTGGGTTTCTCAGCCTCTAGGATTCCATAAACCTGTGTGGGTTATAATCTCCCCAGCTTGCAGTGCTCTGTCATAGCAGCTGAAAGCAAAGACACAGGGTGTGTCAGTGCTTCCCCTGTGGAGTTAAGCTCTAGGCTCCGACTGTGGAAGCTGACCTCACAGCCCATCCTTTGCTTCCTGCTTCTCTCTCTCTTTGAACCATCATTTCCCTCTTCATCTACTTATCTTCCTAGCACTGCACAGTAAACTGTTTGCTCTCGAGTCCTCGATCTAAGCACTTGTTTGTGTCTTCTACGTGTGACTCCACGTGTGACAGATGGGGGTTGAGCAAATAGCTTCCCTGCAGTATTATTCACA
>NW_004955240.1:0-1026 GCF_000317375.1 Microtus ochrogaster
GACCAAGTTCCATACCAATGCTATGTATTCTTCTCTATATCATATCCCTCTTTAAATGAAAACAAACATTTATAAGCAATCATTTTGGAAATTTGGCTGTAGTTTTTTTCCAAACTTCTTCCTGCTGTTTGTTGGGTGAAGTATTTTTAGGGTTCATGGAGGCATTTTGGGGGGTCTTGTTCCATCAAACCACATTAGCTTGGAATGAACCCACAGGTTCTCATCTTGTGTGTAAACAAAAGCAGAACCTCTTTTCCAAATTAACATATCTTTAGACTCAAATTTTGAAGTCAAGATACCTTTATGTTGGTTTAACTTAGTCCCCAGAATCAAATGTCTCTCTGCAGTCAAAAAATTAAAATAAAACACAGTAATATACATAATCCAGACTCTGTATATTTCCCATCTTCATGTGTTTTTTTCCTCTATTATTTTTTAGTATTCATTTTGTTATTTTTACTTCTTTAATCTATGGCTGTCTGTACTTCTTTTTATAACTGTCTATATTCTTTTTCTTCTCCCTCTGGAGCCTATGTATATTTTTAAACAAATAAACTGTGACCTGTTTAGAGGTTTATTTTTATCTTAGTCTGTCTTTATTGCATATCTGAAATCATTTTCTGACCAGAGGTGCTTCGTTTTTAATGCTAAGTAGGCATGACTAGGACCAACTCCATGGCTCTGTCTGTTTGCTCTGTCCAGTCCAACATGGCAAAGGCATGCTCACTGCCTCTGTGAGCCAGCTCACTGCCCCAACTCCAGGGATGCAGAGAGTCTATGTTACTGTTAAGGAATTTGTAGCATGATGCTCACAAACCCCATTTAAGTGCAGGACCTTCCAAAAGAGCCAGAGTTCATGCTGCCAGCATGAACCAGGAAGCTGTCTTTCAAAGAAGCGGTGCAGCTTTTGCTGCTAATGCTGAGTCAGGAAGCCTTCTCTTAAAGGAATTGCACCTCTGCTTGTTTCTAGCAAACAGAGCTCACCTGAGAAAATGCTGCTACCAAGAAACCTTGCTTAACTCTGTT
>NW_004955241.1:0-1026 GCF_000317375.1 Microtus ochrogaster
AAGTTAACCAAAGACTTGACAAAACAATCTTTTTGAAACATTTTTTCAATTGAGGTTCCTTCTTACTAAAGGACCCTAGCTTGTGTCAAGTTGCCAAAACTACTTACTCTGCTTAACCAGAGCACAAGTATCATTATCGTTTGAAGCACTAAGAGAGAAATACAGTTACTGTTTGACAGTATAGAGGGATGGGTTCTTTCTATGCTCTGAGATTCTAAATTTCACATTTAAAAATATTAATTTAAAAAGTTATCATAGGCTAGAGAAATGGCTCAGTGCTGACAACCTGAGTTCCATCTTGGAACCCGCATTATTAACGCCAAGAGCAAATTGATTCTTTTTGATTGTTCTCTGACCTCCTCACACATACACAGGTACCTGAGCACCCCCTCACTTAGCCCCCACTAAATGAATAAAGTCTAATAAAAGTTTAAGAAGTTGAATAGTGTTCATTTCTATTGAAGTGAAAATTATATGAAGGGATGAGAGCATAAGGAGTAAAAATTAGTGTGCTGACATGGAGCCTCAAAGAAAGTTCTAGAAAAGCCAAACTGATGGAGAATTCAGGCAGTTCTTCCATGATGTCCTTATGACTAAGAAAAGAAACTTTGGAGCATTCAGTTCTAAATGTAATGCTTTTATCATCCCCCTACCCTTGAAACTCAGGGATCTGTGCAGAAGAGGAGGCAGAAAGATCTGGAAATCCAGAGGTGGTAGATGATTCCAAGGAAACAGTGTCTTCCAGAATCATAACTGATAATCATATGGCCTCACAGACACTATGATAGCAAGCATAAGTGCTAGACAAGACATCAGTACTGAGAATCGGATATAGACAAAATATCTGACCTCTGTCTATAATTTGTTGGTAATTGAAGTTGCTGAGTAAAGAAAATCAGTTTTCTCTAGTGTAGTGATACTGGTATATCTACTACATTCCTAGTAGTTGGCCAACATAAAATGGACTCCATGTTTTTCGGTGCTTTTCGTTTGGTATTGGTGTTTTTATCTTGTTACCTTTCTTGT
>NW_004955242.1:0-1026 GCF_000317375.1 Microtus ochrogaster
GATTGAGAGAGAAAGCGCCAGCCCCTGTCTTAAAACGAAACCAAACCAACCAAACAAACAAAAAATATAGAAAACTAAGTTCACACATGAAGGGGGAATTACAAAGGGCGTTTACCATTTTACTTTGAAAGATTTTTCCACTTCTTGTTTTGCTTTCAGACACTTCAAGTTCAGATGTTTTACTGACTAACTGTTCAACCTAGAAAAGATATTTCACAAAACCATATAACATAGTGAGTGGGGTCCAAAATATTAATCATATAATGGTTAGTATCTTGTGCTAGATAGTGACTCACACTTTTTTTTTCCTTTTGGTGTTTTGAGACAGAGTTTCTCCATGCATCTCTGACTGTCCTGGAACTCCTTCTGTAGACCTAGTTGACCTTGAACTCACAGAGACCCACCCGCCTCTGCCTCGGCAGTGCTGGGATTAAAGGCGCGCACCACCACCACTGCCTGGCGTGGTTTACACTTCTATTCACAACACTCACGAGGCAGAAGGAGGACTGCCACAAGTTTGAGGCCAGCTTAGTCTAGGAAGTCCAGGCTAGCTAAGGTTACATAATAGGACCCTCTCTCAATTCCTCAAACAAACAAACAAACAAACAAACAAACAAGAATTTGTAAGATTTTATCTAGCTCTGAAATTCTTAGTCTATGAACATTAATTTTATTTTACATTTGTTATTGGGGAAAGAAGAATGTACACGACAGTGCATATGTTAAAGATCAGAGAACATCTTGAAGGAATTGTTTTTTTTTTTTTCCTTCTATCAGGTGAGTCTTGGGAATCAAACAGAAGTCATCAGGTTTGGTAGCAAGTCCCTTTATTTTCTGAGTCATTTCACCAGCCCTCTGCAAACATCTTAAGATTTATTATTAAATAAATTCACCTTTTAATATGTAATATTTTAATCTATAATAATTTATCAAAGGGGGCTGGAGAGATGGCTCAGCGGTTAAGAGCATTGCCTGCTCTTCCAAAGGTCCTGAGTTCAATTCCCAGCAACCACATAGTGGCTCACA
>NW_004955243.1:0-1026 GCF_000317375.1 Microtus ochrogaster
GGAACTAGCTCTGTAGACCAGGCTGGTCTCGAACTCACAGAGATCCGCCTGCCTCTGCCTCCCGAGTGCTGGGATTAAAGGCATGCGCTGACCTCACTAAGCTACCCAGACTGGCCTTGACTTCACCCCATGGCCCAGACAAGTCCTGAGCTTGTGATCCTTCGGTCTCAGCCTCTTGAGAAGTTGGAACTTCAATAATACAATACCAGGCCTGTGTTACTATACTTGTCTTTGTTCTGGGTTCTTTCCCCTCTAGCCTACCACTTTTTTCTTTTGTTCTCTCTCCTTCAGCAATAACTACCTTCAATAAACATACAGGTATTCCCTCTCGCCTGATTCTCATTCATTCACTCAATAATTTATCTGGATACTACCATACACACGCATGCACATGCGCACGTGTGCACGTACACACATACACACACAGAGTACTTTGTCAGGCATTGTGTAAAGAAAGATGCAAACAACAGGAAGGAGTCACACCATACAACAGGACTCACGTAGGAGGTTTAATGGAAGAGGACAGAGAAGGGGGCAGAGAGGGGAGGCAAAGACTGGGCCCTGGGGACAAGAGTGGCAGAAGAGAGAGAGATGGGAGGTGGGCAGGGCCCTTTTATAAGGGAAGTAGCGAATGTGCACAGAAGGTGCTCTTAGTGACTGCAGCTGAGGACGTCGCCTGGCAGAACCCTAAAGACAGGCACAACAGATGCTTGAATACTAACGCTTTTGATTTTTCAAGATAAGAGTTTCTCTGTGTAGCCCTGGCTGTCCTGGAACTCACCACTGTAGAACAGGCTGGCCTTGAACTCAGAGATCTGCCGAGGTGCGCCACCACACTTAACTTCAGAAGATACTTTTCTAGGCAACAGTGAGAATAAAGACTGACTTGAGGGACAGTTAGGGAGAGCAAGAGACTTAGTGGAAGGGTTGGGCATGGTGGCACAAATCTTTAATCCCAGAACATGCGGGGGGGGGGTAGATCTCTATGTGTTCCAGGCCAGCAGGGGGCTCAGAGCTAGTTCCAGG
>NW_004955244.1:0-1026 GCF_000317375.1 Microtus ochrogaster
CTCTGCTTGGCAGCAAACACACAGTACAAGGCACCTGTCCTATCAGGGCCAAGGCAGTCTCTTTATTTAACCAATGAAATCAACACAAAACAGCAGACTCCCACATCACACCAGGTCCCGATTGCAATCATTTGTGCTACTCAACCCAAAGGCTTTGGTCAAAGTGGAGCTGAGTGCCATACTTTAAGTAGAGGCAGGCTGTGGAATCCCCTCTACGTGGCTCATGCCAGGCCTTAAATCCCAGGCACTTGGGCCTCCCAGTGACCCTTCATGCTCTCAACAAGCCTGAACTTTTGGGAAAAAAAAAATCATATAACAATTCTGTTTTATTCATCTGTGTGTGCGTGTGTGGGAAGACAGCTGTGGGAGTTGCTTCTCTCCTTCTGCCATGTGGGTCCTGAGGATCAACTAAGAGGTCTGGCTGGTGCAAGTGCCTTCCCTGCTGAGTCAACTTTCAGGCCCAGTGGGATAAGAATCCCAGGGTTGTCATCGCTATAAGGTCCCACCCATGCTGAGTTTGGCCAAGTTCGGCCAAGTTCTTGGTCTGTGTGTCCATTCTTTTGGCAGAGAAGAGGGTAGACTCCTTTTGTAGCCTTCCTTCCTCCCTCCCTTCTTCTCTCCCTCCCTCCCTTCCTCTCTCCCTCCTTCTCTCCCTCCCTCCCTCCCTCTCTCCCTCCCTCTCTCCTTCCTTCTTTCCTTCCTTTCTTTCTTCTTCCTCCTCTTCTAGCAGAGTCTCCTCTATTCCAGGCTGACCCTGAACGGCATGCATCTGAGGATGATCCTGAATTTTGCTTTTTCCTATCCAGGGCTGGAATGTGGGGATGCTCCACTGTGACTCCCCTCTGCAGGGCTGGGGGTGGAGCCTGGGTTCCTGTGTACCCACCTCTGCAGGGCTGGGGTGGAGCCTGGGTCCCTGCATGCTTACCTCTGCAAGGCTGGAGGTGGAGCCTGGGTTCCTGTGTGCTCATCATGCCTCCTTCCAACCCAGCACATTCCTGGCCCCTGCATTTTTTCTTTGAATGTCAA
>NW_004955245.1:0-1026 GCF_000317375.1 Microtus ochrogaster
ACACATATACATATATGGATTCTGTCTGTGGTTATTTGACCTTTTGTACTTAAGAAATATATTGTGTCAGCAGCTGAAGAGGGTGTTCACATCATTGCAGACAGGAAACAAAGAACAAAGAACAGACTGGGAATAAGATTTAACTTCTTACAGCTTGGGCATACTTTCTAAAATTCCCTGAACATACAAATAATCTTGTGCTCTTGACATTATAAACAAGCAAGAATAAGACAGTAACACATCTGGGGTAGTTTGAATGAGAATTGTCCCATAGGCTCAGGTATTTGAATGTTTGCTCTCCAGTTGGTAGTCCTATTTGGAGAGGTAATGGAAATCATAGAAGGTGGCATCTTGTTGGAAGAAATGCACCACAGGGGGATGGCTTTGAGAGTTTATAGCACCTCTCTACTTCCAGTTGCTCTAATTTGAGTCTGAAGTTGAATATGTCATCTCTCAGTTTCCTAGTAAGGCTGACTGCTGCCACAACTTACTGACATTATAGACTCTCACTTTGGAATCAAAAACCAATATAAAATCTTCCTTCCACAAGTTTCTTTTGATCATGGTGTTTATCACAGTCACAAAAATGTAACTAATACAGTACCCAAATCATAATAAGACATTTTTGACAACCAAAGAAAATTTATTCATTTTTCTTTCATTCTAAAAATGTTTTTCTGAAGTAACAATAAAATCACCTCAGTTCTAAAAGTTGATGTTAATATTAAAAAAAAAAACTCAAGTCTATTGAGATCAAGATAATCGTGTTTCATCTTTGCACAAAACTATGTCTAGGTTGTCCTTTAATATCTCTGAGAACATTGATAGGTAAAAATACGTGAAATAATACTAAAACATCTATACCACAGAAATCCTGGTAACATTTATTATGTACTAATTTATTTCAGCACAGTTCCAAGTCAGATTAGCAGAAAATGATGAATGGAAAACTTAAGAAAGATAGAAATGTGGTAGAATAGACATTTAACATGCTATTTTAAGGGTCTGACATAGCTTTACATACTT
>NW_004955246.1:0-1026 GCF_000317375.1 Microtus ochrogaster
TGCTTGTCAAAGTTACTCCACTTATAAAAGAAAATTCATAAACACATTCTAGAAGTCCATAAGAAAGTACCTAGTGGAGCTAAGGAGATAGTTCAGCAACTGAGAGTACTAGCTGCTCTTCCAGAGGACATGAGTTCTATTCCCAGTGCCCACACATCATTCCTGGAATGATGAAGCACCTTGTGTTACCTGATTGATTTTAATTGTATTTCTATATTTGTTGTATTTGGATGCTGTTGCTCTGATGGCAGCTTTTTTTTTCTCCTCTCTGACTGGTACTGGAAACTAAAGGATGCTCATTAATAAGACCTTTAATTAAAACTAGAAGACCCATCTATCCCCACAGATGTGCAAGCAGACACTCAGAAGCATAAGTAGAATGAAAATGCAAGGAATCTGATTCCACTAGAAGTTCACAGATTTTTAATAACTGAATCCAAAGATGTTGAAATGGATGGGATGCTTAAGAATTCAAACTTAATTTAAAAATGACCAACCACCTCAATGAGGATTTAGATAAACAGACAGTGAATTATAAAAGAAGTGAAAGATCTGGGCAGAAACTTGGTATCATGGACAAGAAATCAGAAAGAAGAGATAATCTCTAAAAGGAAAATCTAGAAACAAAATGGCCAATATAAACTCAAACAAAGCTCCATGGAGAGCATCACCAATGCACTGACCAAGCAGAAGAAAGAATCTCAAGAACTAACAATAAGGTTATAGACTCATTATAGTCAGATAACAATAAAGTAAGAACTAAGCAATCACAACCACAAGCAAGGCTGCAAAAAAACTAATGTTTGAAAAGTAAAATATTTTTTAAATGAGAGATGAATTTTTCATTACTACCTTTTAAAAATCTCTGCTTAAAGTATATACTAAAAATTAACATATTTGTGAAAAAAGAAAGTATATTTTGAGAAAAATGTATTTAACAAATTCTAGAACATGAACTACATCAGCAGAAAGAAGTTACTGACAATGGTGCCAGCAATGTCAAAGATGCAGCCTTACCTCACAGCC
>NW_004955247.1:0-1025 GCF_000317375.1 Microtus ochrogaster
GGCTCACAACCATCTGTAATGAGGTCTAGTGCCCTCTTCTGGCCTGCAGACATACACACAGACAGAATATTGTATACATAATAAATAAATAAATAAATAAATAAATAAATAAATAAATAAATAAATATTTTTTTTTTAAAAAGACTGCTTGCCTCTGCTTGTGTGTTAGTCAGCTATGGCTGTGACCGTGCTGTGTAACAACCATTCCCAACACAGCAGCTTACTAAACTGCATCTAGTTTTCTGACTGGTAGCTCAGCTAGGTTCAGGATTGCAGCACAGTCTCTCAGCCTTGGGAACAGTAGTTCCTCAGAGACCTGAGAGAAATGCAGGAGTGCCTCTTCTGATCTGTGCTGCCCTGGCTCCATCCTGTATTCTCTTCTTTCTGCTTCCTGTTGGTCATAATATCCACAGTGGTGGACTGTTTCCTCTAAAACTGTGAGCCAAAACTTACCTTTGGGTCTTCACATTGCTTCAGGTTGCAGCAGCATGGAAATGAGTGATACAACGCCTTTCCCCTCCTCCGCTGTCTCTCAGGCCTCCTTGCTGCATCCTAGCCTTGCCCTAAACCTGTTCACTTGGCCATTTTGAATTTTGAACACTGCAGTCTGAGCTGTTCCACCTCCTGCAGTAGTGGCAGCCTCCATAGCGGGCTACCCCAGATGCCCTTAGATCCCCTGCAGGAACCGGCAAAGATGCCCATTGGCTGCTGGCTCACCTACCTCTGCATGCAGTGTTCCCATGGCTCCCATTGTGACTGCTGTGAAATTCCAGCATGTCCTCTGCCTTGCATCACAAGGCTGTCTTTCTGTCTCTGAATTTCTCTCTCCATTGTCCTGTCCCTAATGTCTGCCAGTTCTGTTGGGTTCCCAGGGCCTTTGTACCTGCTACTCCCTGTGCCTGGAGAGAGAGTTCTCTGGTGTGGGAGGTCCCTCTGTCTATGTGTTGCTTTTGCTGGTTAATTAATAAAGAAACTGCTTTGAGGCTATAGCAGAGCTGCGCAGAACAGAGCTAGGCGGGCGGGCG
>NW_004955248.1:0-1025 GCF_000317375.1 Microtus ochrogaster
CCAGAGCTCTGTCCACCCTCACACTAGGAATCCAGAGCTCTGTCCACCCTCACACTAGGAATCCAGAGCTATGGCTCAAAATCATCCTTCGGCTCCTTCTACATCCAAGCAGGCATGTCTGCCTTTGCTTTAGGTATATTCTACCTCTGCCTGACAGCTATGTAAATCAAAGGCTCTGCTAACAAAGCGCAAACCAGCATCAACCTTTGACGCAGCCAAGAGGTCCAGAACCTCATCCCAGAACTCATCACTGTCAAAACCATCAGGAACCCAGAAATCAGAGCTCAGAAAACCCCAATCCAAAGCGATAAATGCATCAAACTTCTGTCCAGCCCAGCTTCACAGCCCAGACTGCCCCCTCCCAGAAACTGTTAATTGATACATTTACATTCCTGACACTCACCATGATCTCTCTCTGTTCTTCCAGATTCTTCAGAAAGTTAGAAAATTCCCGTAAGGAAGCATCTGAAAGGAGAAAGACATGAGTTTGTGTTGGACGTGACCGAGGAGAGCAAACCAGACCTCCCGCCTTCCTTACCTATGCACCGCTCATCATCAGTCTCAGCGTCCCCAATGAACTCGAACTTGAAGTCTCTGAGAGAATGAGCAAACTTCCGCTGGGCTGCTGAAAGACCTAAAAGAAAGGCACGGTGGTGAGCAGGGTTCCTGCTACAAAGCCAAGGACTACCACAAACTGCATTTCTGTTAGGGTTGGTAGAGCAGGTGAACTGTGCTCCACTCAGTATGAAAAGGCAGAATCCACCTGTCATCTTCCATCTGTCTCCTCCCACACCCTACTCCCGCCCCTGCCCACTTCCCTGGAGCTGATCACTGCACATCGCCCAGCACTCAGGGCAGGATCGAGTCTTAAGTTCACAAGGTAATTAGCGTCCATCTGAAAGCACTCATCAGGGCGTGGGAAGATCTGGACAGCTAGTGGTATCTTCTGAACTGACAACACCACCACTACCACCATCACTACCACTACCACCACCACCATCACCACCACCACCCCCACCACCACC
>NW_004955249.1:0-1025 GCF_000317375.1 Microtus ochrogaster
CACAATGGGCATCTGGACCACTGATCCATCTACCTAGCCCACAATGGGCATCTGGACCACTGATCCATCTACCTAGCCCATTTTTTACCTTTTCTTTCTTTTCTTTTTTTTTTTTGTTTGTTTTATTTTTCTAGACAGGGTTTCTCTATGTAACAGTCCTAGTTTTCTTGGAACTAGCTCTTGTAGACCAGGCTGGCCTCGAACTCATGGAGATCCACCTGCCTCTGCCTCCTGAGTGCCAGGATTAAAGGCGTGTGCCACCACCGCCTGGCTTTGATTTTTATTTTTTATATGATACATAATGTTGTAATGTTAATTAAAGTTATGTATCTTATTTATGATCAGGACAAACTACAAATATCTGAAATTATCATTATTAGTATGACTTAAAGCAAAACCAACCAGTGTGGTGCCACACTTTAGCCCCAGCACTCAGGAGACAGAGGCGGGTGGGTCTCTGAGTTCTAGGCCAGCCTGGGCTACATAGTTAGTTCCAGGATGGTTAGGGCTAGACATTGATGCCCTTCCTCAAAAAACCAAAAACAAAAGCAAAACAAAATAAAAAAAAACCATAAGCTTTTTAGGAAATCCAGTTTTTTCCTGGATTTTCTGTTCTTTGGATTCTGTCTCCTGCTAGCTCTCAAACCTATCCCCTAATCCCCAGGACATGGCTTTAGTCTTTCCCTAGAACTTCTAGGGCTCAGAAAACCAGACAATAATGCTGTACCTGGCATGAACAAGACCCTGGGCTCAATCCCCAGTAGCATAGATAAAAAAGGAAAAACGTAAAGGGGCGGGTCTAGGATGCACATCTGTCAGCTGGGGGAGGATCTAAGCTGTACATCTGTCAGTTAGGGAAGGTCTAAGATGCACATCTGTCAATCTGTCAGTTGGGGGCAGGTCTAAGAAGCACATCTGTCAGTTGGGGGCGGGTCTAAGATGCACACCTGTCAATCTGTCAGTTGGGGGCGGGTCTAAGAAGCACATCTGTTAGTTGGGGGTGGGTCTAAGAAGCACATCTGCCA
>NW_004955250.1:0-1025 GCF_000317375.1 Microtus ochrogaster
GACACTAATTTCTGCAGTTCCTCCAGGAATTCAATACTGCTATTAACTCATTATTTTCCTTGGCAGAGGCAACCCTAAAGGTTTCCATTTAGCCATTCCAGTCACAATAGCCCTCAATCCATAGATCAGGAAAACAATGTGAGCATTCCACCATATATATGTATATATATATATATGTGTGTGTGTGTGTGTGTGTGTGTTACATATATGAAGAATCTAATAAAATAAATACATGTAACATTTTACTAGATTTTTATAGTCTATACATACTCCAATATTTATATATATGTACACACATATATTATATATTATTTTATATACATTCTGACATTATGAAACCAGGAAAAATAACCACAGTATGAGTTTGGGGACCCACTGGACCTACTGTGAGTCAGACTTCAGCCACCTCCCCATTAATCACCTGACTTCTATAAGCCCCTACTTTAACTGGAGGGCCACAGTGTTGCTTGAAATCTCCCAAAAATCAACATCAATTCAGAACCAGTGTCCAACACATTCTGGAAAGTCTGAATGTTTCCCTTCCCCCAGTGTGCAGTTGCCCTTGTAAAAGGCTGTAGGTCCCTCTGGGGAAAGACTGGAGAAAGGCTAACAGAAAAACCTTCAGGTATTGTATCAAGGTCACTACTCAGTGGAATTTGACCACCTCTTCATTCAAGGGGTTCTGGGTCTGCAATCTGGGAATTGACTTATGGGCTGAGATTCTCTTTTGCCATGATTCAATGTAGCCTTTCCTTCATTTGTTTGAGAATTTTTCCTCTTATACAAATTAAACAAAAGTTCAGTAGATTTTTATCTATTTCATGCCTGGAAACACCATGATTGATTAGCCAGTACCAAAGGTCCATATGAGTCATGCCACCATTGTTATGATCTGCTCCTGGCTTGTCCTGTCATCTATTTGGATATCCTGGCCTTTTAAGAGACAAGCCCATTCCACCCCCCCTCCCTTCTGCCAAGGCAAGCGTATCTTCTGCCTCCTCTAGTCTGCCTCTCTCTCTTCCTGT
>NW_004955251.1:0-1025 GCF_000317375.1 Microtus ochrogaster
CACCCAGCTCCCACCCCTCACCCAGCTGCCACCCCCATTCAACTCCCACCCCCATTCAGCTCCCACACCTCACCCTGTTCCCACCCCCATTCAACTCCCACCCCTCACCCAGCTTCCACCCCTCACCCAGCTCCCACCCCTCACCCAGCTCCCACCCCCATTCAGCTTCCATCCCTCACCCAGCTCCCACCCACATTCAACTCCCACACCTCAGCCAGCTACCACACCCATTAAGCTCCCACCCTTCACCCTCCTCCCACCTCTCACTCAGCTCCCTCCCCTTACCCTCCTTCAACCCCTCACCCAGCCCCCACCCCTTAACCAGCCCCCACCACTCACCCAGCCACCCAAACACTCGCCCTCCTCTCACCCCTCGCCCTCCTCACACCCCTCACCCTCCTCCCACCCCTCATCCAGCTCCCACCCCTCACCCTTCTCCCACCTTTCACCCTCCTCCAACCCTCACCCTGCTAGCACCCCTCACCCAGTTCCCACCCCTCACCCAGCTCCCACCCCTCCCAAAGCCGCCACCCCTACCTCAGCCCCCATACCTCACCCAGCCCCCACCCCTCACCCAGTTCCCACCTCTCACCCAGCTCCCACCCCACACCGAGCTTCCACCACTCACCCAGCTCCCACCCCTCACAAGCTCCCAACCCTCACTCAGCTCCCAACCCTCAGGTAGCTCCCAAACCTCAGGCAGCTCCCAACTCTCACCCATCTCCCTCCCCACACCCAGCTCCCACCCCTCACTCAGCTTCCACCCCTCACACAGCTCCCAACCCTCACTCAGCTCCCAACCCTAACCCAGCTCCCTCCCAAACCCAACTCCCAACCACACTAAGATCCCACACCTCACCCAGCTCCCACCCCCATTCAGCTTCCACCACTCACCCAGCTCCCAAACCTCACCCAGCCCCTACCCCTCACCCAGCTCCCACCATTCACCCAGCCCCCACCCTCATTCAGCTTCCACCCCTCACCCAGCTCCCACCCCTCACCTAGCTCCCACCCTTCACCCAGCT
>NW_004955252.1:0-1025 GCF_000317375.1 Microtus ochrogaster
GTTGTGGAGGATGACTCTCCCATACCCACTGCTGGTGGCCATGGAAAACAGGGCAGAGACTTGGAAAAGTATTTCCCAGTTTCTTCATATGTTAATTGTCATCTGGCCATTACATCCCCACACATAAAACCTGGAGAAAGAGGACATATTTTCTTTTAAAGACTTATTTATTTCAGTTCACAGCAGCTTTATAAAGCAGACACTGAAATTGAAAATAACCTCAGCAACAGACAACAGGCAAAGACTCATTTACCAAAACCAGCATGGCAACTCCCAACTGTAACTCCAGTGCCAAGGGATCCAATGCCCTCTCTTGGCTTCCATGGACACCAGGCATGCATGTGCTCTTCATACTTATATGTAGACAAACATATATAGACATCAAATAAAAATAAATTATAAAATTATCAGTGTAGCTATACATTGCCACACCTTTTAATATAAAGAATGAACAAATATCATGGGCAACAAAATAGATAAATTTAAACATATATGCAAGATGAATGAGGGCCAGATGTCTCTAAACTCTGGTTCTATTCTAATACATTCTAGCATATACAAATTGGTTGATAATGGCAGATTGTTGTATTTTCCTACAGACAGGCTAGGGCAGTGGTTGGGATTGAAAACCTAACTAACATAGAAATGAAACTTTCTGGATTGGTAAATAATAATGAAACTTGTACCTACCTGAGTATAAAAAGATGTCTATTTTCATTATGGAGCAAAGTAGAAAAATAGTAATTACGTTTAATATTTGGTGACTTGTACTTCAGAGATGGCCCCATGGTTAAGAGGACTTGCTGCTCTTACAGAAGATCTGAGCTGGGTTCTCAGCACTCACTTGGTGGACCACAATGGACTGCATATCTGTTTCTAGGAGAAACAACACCCATTTCTGTCCAAAGCAGCACACCCTCATCCTGAAACCAGAGCAAAAGAAACATACACTGACCCTGAGACTAGAATCAATTCACTGGCCCTGAAACCAGAGCCCAACGTTTAAAAAAGGCCAGTGAAATAAA
>NW_004955253.1:0-1025 GCF_000317375.1 Microtus ochrogaster
TGTTGATATATGAAATAAGAGGTGGTTTCTATATTCAGCAGATAATTATATTTTCCATTGAAATACATTACAATTTTTCATGTATTGAATCTTACTAAAACTGCAAAATGTCTCTCTCTGTCTCTTTCTATGTGTCTCTGTCTCTCTCACTCAGTTGTGTGTGTGTGAACAGTCAGGAGTGGAGTAATGATGAGGATCCCCTGGAGAGTTTTGAGAACAATACCATCTCAGGCTCCATCCCCCAAGATCCTGATTCAGTTCCTTTAGGTGTGTCCTGTATCTGCAGGATTAGTGCCCAGGTCATCCTAACACACTGCCACGTCTGGAAATTCCTAGGTGGGGCTATAAAACCCTGACCATAGTGGCTTGATTTTTGTTGTTGTTATTTGTTTGTATGTTTTTCTCATTCTGGTAACACCATGAAAACAGTAAGCACTCAGCTAAAGGTGCAGTTCAATGGAAACTAGAAACAAATATTTTTTAGTAATTAGGCAAACTATACACCTCGACTTTAGAACTGAGGAAGCTAAATGTACAGGAGGGCAAATATTGAATTTTCATTTCATAAACAGAGGAAGTCTAACCTAAGATTTCAAAGCTTCCAATAGGAACTTCTCGGAAGAAGAATAAAATCATAAGATGGTAGGAATCCCCAATACCCTTTCCCCTCTTCTCTGTTCTTACCTTGAATTCTGTAACTTCTTTTTCTTATAAGAATACCCTGGGTAAAGGTGGAAGAAAAACCAATGAATACTTTTCTATGATAACTTGAAAAAAGAAACAAAATGGACTGGTTGAAGATGAGAGCGGCTTGGTGACAGTTGACCTTGCCTTAGAACAAACTAAATCAGCCTGTTAGCAATCTTAAGACGATATTAACAATAATAATGTGGAGCTCTTACTTAACAAACATTATGAGGACTATTCTGTGTGCGTTGCAGTTTGGTAGGCACCAGGGACACACAGGAGGAGTTGTGAGTGCTGACTCCATGAGGCATGCGTCTGAGTGAGGAAAGAAGGAAGGA
>NW_004955254.1:0-1025 GCF_000317375.1 Microtus ochrogaster
AGAGTGACGTGTGAGAACCACCTGGCCAGCTCAGGCCTAGCTTGGCCCTGGAGAGCCCTTCATGGCCCTAGGAATTTCCGGCCTGAAAGGAATTCTCTGGCCAGGCAGTGAGCTTGGCTATGGGGTTGGGTCAGCTAGCTCAGCTAATCTCCTCCTGGAGATGCAAAGTGGTTGAGTAGGAGACTCAGAGGGTATGATGAGCCTCAACCACAAAGGAATGGAGTGGACTCATCTGGCCCTCTAGACACCTTGCTCCAAGACCCTGTAGGGATTATAGTAAGACCCAACCCAGGTGGGGTCCTACCGAGGAAAGAGCTTTCTATGACTGGTATGACGTACCCCCACCAAGGCACTGCCCTGGTCCCTGGCTGTGAGAACAAATATCCCACAATACTCACAGATGAAGCCCCAGGACAAGGACAGGTGAGAAATCCAGAGACAGTTCTCTAGCAATGCTAGGAGGCCAAAGCCCAGGAAATAGCAGAGATGCCCCTCAGAGAAAGAGCACAGGTGACAGTCACAAGGCCCAGCTGCCCATTCAGGGTCCAGGGCCAGGTTCTACATTGTCTTGAGGCCAAGATCCTTGAAGGTCCATAACTGCATGGACAAGGACACACAGGTCCAGTGCTGTGAAAATCCAAGGCTTGGCAACAAACTGAGGGTACCCAAGGACCAGACCCATAGGCTCTATAGCCACATTAGCAGGATCCAGGCAGGTGGCTATCCTAGGAACCAGCCATCTAGGCACCCCAAGAAGACATTATGCTTCAACAAGCTAGTTAGTAAAGCTAGCTTGCCTTTTGCCCAGCAGTGGCAATTAGGTAAGCCAGTTAATGTGGGGAAAAGGGTTCTCTGGAGGTACTGCCTGGTCCCCTAGATCTGCACCTCTTTCTGGAATACCTCAGCTGCCACATCTGCACACTGCTAGTTCCTAGACACTCTCTGACCCACCAAGACCACATGGGTATCATCAGTTAAGGCCACCATCCTATAGCAGCCACATACACACCATCCATAGAAGATAA